>NW_024609697.1:0-280000 GCF_018296145.1 Oncorhynchus tshawytscha
CAGGCTTTAAGACTTTAGAGGACCATGCCTGGCTCCTAATGAGCCTGTTGTGGGCTGAGATCAATCCCAGTACTCTGTCAACACAAAGACACCACGGCCAGTTAAAAAATGAGAAGCGGGATTCACGAGGCCTAGCAAAACCACACCACTGACAGCTGCAGATAGTCCGGGCGCTTGCCAGGAACACGAGGAAAACATCCAACCCACTTTGGCTGCAACTGTTATCCCTCCACAATGCCTTCCAATATTTTCTGTGGAACCAAAACTCAGAGCATTCATTGTTCTTGGCAGGGACGGGCGCTTTTCAGAAAACAGCCCCGCTGGTGTTGACGAGGAACCGGCAACGACAATCGCTTGCAAATGTATTTATCTTTTATAGCTCATGATCGCCCTGCGCTTTTCGCCTGGGTGCCTTTTGTCATACCCGGGGACCATGAAGCCATTAGGAGCGACTCTGCCATGATAACTACTAGGACAATGACTCCCATCTTTCCTGCGCTGTTTACTCACTAATATGGGGGAGGCAGGCGGCGCGCCAGGCAACCTGCCCCGTTACAATGAGGCGTTTCACGGGCCCAGCGGAGCGCTCGTGCTCGGCACGGCGCTGAGATGACAAGGGGACCGCTGGCGAAAAACAAAAGCCCGGATTAACAACGTTTCCTCACTGTGTGCACACAGAGCTAGTCTTTGTGAGGATCAGGCTGAGGCCTACTGTAATCTAGTTACAGTAGTTACAATGTTTGTGCTGTGACAGACCGTGTTAACCCACTCGGCGGTATAGTGGGGTAGAGTGACATTGTTCACTGTGGAGTTCTATGGTGGATATGGATACCTTAGGCTCTGTGCCACACAGGGGCCAACACCATTCAGAGCAGGCTCTATTTGGCAGTGTAACCAAGCCGGTAGTGTGTAGTCTACTCTACATAGGGTAATGGAAGGATTAGGGCTAGAGCTGAAGGGGTTCTGATTCATGCTTGTGGAAAATGGCTAATGAGCTTGTTTGTTGTCACAATGGGCCTTCCTTTGAGGTAACAGACTTCCAACACAGAGGACAGGCAGAGGTACAGAGGGCGCACATGTAACGGATGTGAAATGGCTAGCTAGTTAGTGGTGGTACGCGCCAATAGCATTTCAATCGGTGACATCACTTGCTCTGAGACCTTGAAGTAGTGGTTCCCCGTGGCTTTTGTGGAGCGATGCTTCGTGGGTGACTGTTGTTGATGTGTGCAGAGGGTCCCTGGTTCGCGCCCGGCGAGGGGACGGACTAAAGTTATACTGTCACACACACACACACACACACACACACACACACACACACACACACACACACACACACACACACACACACACACACACACACACACACACACACACACACAGAATCAACCCTCTAAACAGGACAGTAGAGGCAGCAGATTGTTGGATTCATATTTGCTGTCACGCTCCTGTTTTCTCATCACATTAATACGCATGGAGGAATAAGAGTGTGAGAGGTGAGAGAGGGCACAGAGAGAGGCAGCTCATCACCACACCAGCCGAGTATTGCGCTGACGGGGAGACATCCCCTCCGTGAATGACAATGGTCTAATTGCCAAAGCTCATCTGCATTTCAATGTCTTTCTGTTCCGACACATTAGCTCCGAGGCGGTCACAGCCCTGACATATTGAGATGTAGTGCAAGAGCTGTTCTCTGGGCACCAGGCGCTGTGGCTAATGCACTTTGCTAATGTATTATTTAGAAAGTGGCCCCGCTAATTGCGTTTTAATGTCAGCGACTGCTCTCTCACATACGTTTGACCGAGCAGGGAAAGTCTAGATGCTGATAGATGATCACCGGCTGCTTGTGGCTGCTCCAAAGGTCACAGCGTCGGCAGGTGAACTGCTGTGACCTCGGCTACTCTTAAAGGAGGCACGGCTGCTTTTCCCCTCCCCTGTCCCCTGTGTTTTTAAGAGTCTGTGACATCATACACGGTGGGATGGGTGACCAGAGGTCCACCGGATTGGAGAGAACTCTGTATTTCTGAATATTGTCAATGCCTAGAGACCTCTGGACATGCTACTCCTTCACATACAGCACTCCCCCTGCAGGAGATACTGAGAGCTACAGTATTGTTGGAGTTGTTCGCCATGGTAAAACGATTTAAGTAGATGAACATTTTAAACATGCTTTCTGAAGAATAAAAATGACCTTGATAGTGTTTCAGTAATTAATTTCATTCAAATAACATCTCTTAATAACATCTCAGTTTAAAGGGTGATTTCGGGATACTACAGGCCGAACTGCGATGGTTGGCAAACCTACATACACCATAAAGAGTCAGTCATAACATCATCCTTGATAGACACAACAAAAGGTTATGAACCTGTTTTCTCACCCCTTAACACTAGACAAAGTGAGACTATTCAAAATGATTTTATGCAACCGAGCATAGGTTGAGGAACAATACGGTGGCTCGTGCAAGTTGGAATTTCAATGTGTATAAACATGCAGCAATTTGCATTTTAAACGGCAAGACATTATGTGCTCTGTGGAATGCTGCTCTGTGGAACTCATTAGCCACACTCTTACTTGGAATGATTTTGCGAGTCCATCCCACCCCGTCGCCAGAGATAGAAGGACTACGAGTTGCTCACCCAAAGCGCAGATAAAGCAGAGCAATAATTTATTTCACAAAATCCCGACAGGCTAATTAACATTGTGAAATCAAGCAGAAAGTCAGTATTCCTCCGACAAGTTTAATTGCATTGATGTGCACACCCCAATTTACCAGCTCAAATAGAGAACTGCTTCAGCTCCCATAAATGCGGTGTATTTCCATCACCCCTTGAAGACTCGGAACAGATTTTTTTCTCTCTGAGCATAATCAAGTTGGGTTTTACCTGAGCTCATTTAATGATTTAATAGACTTAAATGAGTTTACCCCCCAAGGTTAATTATGAACCAGCGAATTAAATTCTCTCTCCCGTGCTGATTGCTTATTTATAGAAATGTCTTCTGTTCAGCTGAAAGGTAATGTGATTATTGGCTGGACTGACTAGGAGCCGAGCGAACCGTGCTGAGTGATACGGAAACGCTGTTGAGTTCAAGGGTCATTGAGACCAAGTGTCTTCCGACCAATGGCTAAATGACACAAACATAAACTATATGATTGATGCCTGAATGTAAAGTGTTATGTTCACTATCAGGTCACACAACCTCAACACTATTTCACCACAGTATCAAAAAATCCAACGCAATGTCAATGATGTCATAGGTTTGGAAGACGTTCAACATTTCCCAGAGAAGATCCATAGTTTGTACATGACACCAAGCCCTAACAGCATGTGTACTGTACAAGTGCAGTCTGTAGATTTTGTGGGCGGAGCTATAGGAGGATGGGCTGCTTTTAAATGGCTGGAATGGAACACATGGAACGGAGTCAAACGTGGTTTCCATATGTTTGATATGTCTGATTCCGTTCCATTTCTTCCATACAGCCATTACACTGAGCCCATCCTCCTATAGCTCCTCCCACCAGCCTCCTCGTATGGATTCTAACTAAACAATCAGTCATTCTACTACCAAGCAACCATAATACAAACTTTTTTTAACTTCACATAATTTCAGTCTGAGTCAATTCTGCTCGGATCCATAGGAGGCTAAATTGCCAATGCACAGAGTGCTTTTATGTGACAGCAAGCCTAAAATTAGATTTCAATCTCCCTGTCTTCCTTTCTCTCATCCTCTCCATCACTCCCTTTCATTCTCACACTCTCCCCCTCTCCCTCTCTAATGGAGCCCTATCCATCTCTCTTTGACAGGCTTTTTTAAATCTGGAGTTTTATAACACCTCTAATGTTCTGGGCCCCATCCGCCGAGCCCCACTGGTGCCGAGAGCAAGTGATTATATTGTAGTGCGGCTCATCAAACACTACACGGTCAAAAAGCAGAGCACTCGATATCTCAGACAAGTGAGTTTAATGGCTGCCAGTCCTTGACCTTCTCCATGGGGCTGCATGTTAGTCACTCTCCAACAATTTACAATTGAAACAGAGCCGCAGTAGCAAGAGAAGGAGGGGGGGGGGGTTCTGTTTCCCGACCGTCCCTACCTACTTACCTACCGTCCCTACCTACTTACCTACCGTCCCTACCTGCCTACCTACCGATCTACCTACCTTTCTTAACTCCCCTTCGCTGGCTGGCTCCCTCTCCCCTTGCCTCTTCCCCAAACGTGTTAACTGTGGATTGGTGGAGCCCAGGAGACCACATGGAGATAGGAGAGAAGAGAGTTGTCTCTGGGAGTGGTTCACGGTGCACTTGGTTGGGGCAGATGTGTTTGTGGGTGCAGGGGACACAGCCTCCCTGCCGGGGGCTTGGCTGAAGGCTCCCTCATGCATGGAGAGCCCAGCAATGAGGCTTTTCCACATCAGGGGACACGGGTGTCGCTGTAGATTGGGCTTCGATGCTCACACGGTGACAGTGCACCAGACCGTCCCATCGCACGGCAGGTGAGAATAATCCATCACCCGCTACTGTGATTTATCGAGGCTATTCCTCTGGCGCGACAACGGCCGTGGAGGAATCGTCATAGGAGTGAGGGTAGTAGATAGTGTAGGAGGCCCAGACACATGGAAAAATATACAATGTAGCTTTTGTGGTTAGCGGCAAGTCAGTTGACAGGAGGAGCTGAGCTGACGATGAACCTGACCATGTAGCCACGTGAATACTAGCCTGTAGAAAGCACACACATAGCAAGCAATCACCTTGTTTTGTCACATGACATATTATCATCACTGAATGCAGTGAACAAACTCCTTTCCCTCCCAATGTGGAGTGTCTTCCCGTTTCTATCTGATATGTCCGTACCTGAACCTTCTTCATCCGTGCCTCGACATCCCCGACGACCTCATCACTTCTCCGCCACTGATACGCAGTTACCCCTCCGTCCGCCCATCGCAGCCGCCCGCCCCTTCGCTCGTTAGCGAATCTATCAACAATTATAATTATGGGGATTGATTTAACTCATCCCTTAAATTCCAAGCGCCTGCATCTGAAACATTCGTCAGGTTCTCTATAAATGGAGCAATTAAGATAATTGACTGTACAAGCCTCATTAACATATTCCTCTCCGGCGGTGCGATTAGATTCATTCCCATAATGGAAAAGCTCCATTGTTCTCTATAACCCATTTTCACGGCTGGCCCCCTGGCTGCTTCAGACGCCGGTTCCGTGTCCTGTCTGTGACATGGACAGGATGGTGGTATTATAGGACAGGCAGGGTGAAGGACAGCCGTGTGACTGCCAAGGTGACTGACTGGGGAGATGGTTAGATGGTAGTCTCAGAATAACCCAGACCTAGGACAGCTGGGACTTGGGTTCCATTGTGGGAGGGAACCCGTCGGTCTAGAGAAACTAGGTGGATGAGGAAGAGGAAGTGAGGGGTGGAGAGGGGGGTCTTTACATGTCGTATTACAGTGTTTATTCATTGCATGCACTGCCCTGATGTCTTCATCAAGGAAACTGTAGTTTTGGTACAGAAACAGTATAGGTCAAACAGAATGCTTAGACTACAAGGTAAATCCACATTTTCGCTGACACATGAGTCTAAAAAGTTCATGCAATTATTACTATTATTACCGCAACAAATTCTGAACCCATTCACCCATTCATGAGTAGCCCTGTAATATGTTACTAACACGGAGCATTGGGGAGCAGAAAAAGACTGCCAATGTGCTGGAGTTTCCTTCCTCTTGTCAATGAGCCCTGTGTGGCAGCCATAGAGTTCCACTGGTGACAGCTAGACAGGTAGTTGGCACACAGCAGTCATATCCTGAGTGGGAGGAAGGGAGGGTGACTGACCTTATGGAAGTCAGCAGTGTGGCTTAGTCAGTGGACTCTGGTCTGGGCTCTGTGTGTGTGTGTGTGTGTGTGTGTGGCCAAGTGGCTTCCTCTTCAATCCTGACTCTGAAACAGGGGACGTGTTATGTTACTGCAAAAGCAGCATTCTCTCTGTGCTGCACCAGCGCCAGCCAACCCACATTCACTGTGGTCCTGGGACTTTCTACATAAACATATGTCAAACCATATAGATCAGTCCATACAGTCAAGTGTAAAGCAGTCTTCTCAACGCCTGGCAGAAGTCTCCTATCCTCCATGCCTCTGTCCAGCTTCAGGGTGGCACTGAGGCTTTTGGCTATTACCTTTTCCCTTTCTCAAGATGTTGTTACATGGAATATTGGGCTCTCTCTTTCCGTGGTCTGGCATGTCCAATCCAATCATGAACGATATGCATTCCTCTCTCGCGCACCGCCAGCCGCAGCCCTCCAGATCAGAGTGCCCTCAGAGCTCTGGGCCAAGCTGCAGGTTGCAGAGCCGAAGGTAGGAATGTATGAAACGGACGAGTGCACCCGTTGGCCCGGGGTTTAATAAAACACTGGAGAAACGACTTGCAAAACCACAGTAGCAAATTATTCAACATATTGCTTGGCCAAGGCACAAATATGGAGGTTTTTTAAGGATGTTTCAACAACAACAAACATGAAGAATGTCGGTGGACAGCTGCTTTGAGTTTGTCAAGTTACCATCTGTAAAGACAGAGAGGAGCTTCATGACGTCCATAACAAGAGACACCACATAACTACTGTGTTAATACAACCCCAACACACCACATACCTACTGTGTTAATACAACCCCAACACACCACATACCTACTGTGTCAATACAACCGCAACACACCACATACCTACTGTGTCAATACAACCCCAACACACCACATACCTACTGTGTCAATACAACCCCAACACACCACATACCTACTGTGTTAATACAACCCCAACACACCACATACCTACTGTGTCAATACAACCCCAACACACCACATACCTACTGTGTTAATACAACCCCAACACACCACATACCTACTGTGTTAATACAACCCCAACACACCACATACCTACTGTGTCAATACAACCCCAACACACCACATACCTACTGTGTCAATACAACCCCAACACACCACATACCTACTGTGTCAATACAACCCCAACACACCACCTACCTACTGTGTCAATACAACCCCAACACACAACATACCTACTGTGTCAACACAACCCCAACACACCACATACCTACTGTGTCAACAAAACCCCAACACACCACATATCTACTGTGTTAATACAACCCCAACACACCACATATCTACTGTGTTAATACAACCCCAACACACCACCTACCTACTGTGTCAACACAACCCCAACACACCACATACCTACTGTGTCAATACAACCCCAACACACCACCTACCTACTGTGTTAATACAACCCCAACACACCACATACCTACTGTGTCAATACAACCCCAACACACCACATATCTACTGTGTTAATACAACCCCAACACCACCTACCTACTGTGTTAACACAACCCCAACACGCCACATACCTACTGTGTCAATGCAACCCCAACACACCACATACCTACTGTGTCAATACAACCCCAACACCACCTACCTACTGTGTTAACACAACCCCAACAAACCACCTACCTACTGTGTTAACACAACCCCAACACACCACATATCTACTGTGTTAATACAACCCCAATACACCACATACCTACTGTGTCAATACAACCCCAACACCACCTACCTACTGTGTCAATACAACCCCAACACACCACATATCTACTGTGTTAACACAACCCCAACACACCACATACCTACTGTGTTAACACAACCCCAACACACCACATACCTACTGTGTTAACACAACCCCAACACACCACATACCTACTGTGTCAACACAACCCCAACACACCACATACCTACTGTGTCAATACAACCCCAACACACCACATACCTACTGTGTCAACACAACCCCAACACACCACATATCTACTGTGTTAACACAACCCCAACACACCACATACCTACTGTGTTAACACAACCCCAACACACCACATACAACCCCAACACACCACCTACTGTGTCAACACAACCCCAACACACCACATACCTACTGTGTTAACACAACCCCAACACACCACATACCTACTGTGTCAACACAACCCCAACACACCACATATCTACTGTGTTAACACAACCCCAACACACCACATACCTACTGTGTCAACACAACCCCAACACACCACATACCTACTGTGTCAACACAACCCCAACACACCACATAACACAACCCCAACACACCACCTACCTACTGTCAACACAACCCCAACACACCACATACCTACTGTGTTAACACAACCCCAACACACCACATACCTACTGTGTCAACACAACCCCAACACACCACATACCTACTGTGTCAACACAACCCCAACACACCACATACCTACTGTGTTAACACAACCCCAACACACCACATACCTACTGTGTCAACACAACCCCAACACACCACATACCTACTGTGTCAATACAACCCCAACACCACTACCTACTGTGTCAACACAACCCCAACACCACCTACCTACTGTGTCAATACAACCCCAACACCACATACCTACTGTGTCAACACAACCCCAACACACCACATACCTACTGTGTCAACACAACCCCAACACACCACATACCTACTGTGTTAACACAACCCCAACACACCACATACCTACTGTGTTAACACAACCCCAACACACCACCTACCTACTGTGTCAACACAACCCCAACACACCACCTACCTACTGTGTCAACACAACCCCAACACACCACATACCTACTGTGTCAACACAACCCCAACACACCACATACCTACTGTGTCAACACAACCCCAACACACCACCTACCTACCACAACCCCAACACACCACATACCTACTGTGTTAACACAACCCCAACACACCACATACCTACTGTGTTAACACAACCCCAACACACCACATACCTACTGTGTCAACACAACCCCAACACACCACCTACCTACTGTGTCAATACAAGCCCAACACACCACCTACCTACTGTGTCAATACAACCCCAACACCACCTACCTACTGTGTCAACACAACCCCTACCTACTGTGTCAATACACACTACCTACTGTGTCAACACAACCCCAACACCACCTACCTACTGTGTCAATACAACCCCAACACACCACCTACCTACTGTGTGTCAACACAACCCCAACACACCACATACCTACTGTGTCAATACAACCCCAACACACCACATACCTACTGTGTCAACACAACCCCAACACAACACATACCTACTGTGTCAATACAACACCCCAACACACCACACACCACCTACCTACTGTGTCAACACAACCCCAACACACCACATACCTACTGTGTCAATACAACCCCAACACACCACATACCTACTGTGTCAATACAACCCCAACACACCACATACCTACTGTGTCAATACAACCCCAACACACCACATACCTACTGTGTCAATACAACCCCAAAACACCACATACCTACTGTGTCAATACAACCCCAACACACCACATATCTACTGTGTCAATACAACCCCAACACACCACCTACCTACTGTGTCAACACAACCCCAACACACCACATACCTACTGTGTCAACACAACCCCAACACACCACATACCTACTGTGTCAACAAAACCCCAACACACCACATATCTACTGTGTTAATACAACCCCAACACACCACCTACCTACTGTGTCAACACAACCCCAACACACCACCTACCTACTGTGTTAACACAACCCCAACACACCACCTACCTACTGTGTTAACACAACCCCAACACACCACCTACCTACTGTGTTAACACAACCCCAACACACCACCTACCTACTGTGTTAACACAACCCCAACACACCACCTACCTACTGTGTCAACACAACCCCAACACACCACCTACCTACTGTGTTAACACAACCCCAACACACCACCTATCTACTGTGTTAACACAACCCCAACACCACCACCTAACCAACACCCCAACACACCACCTACCTACTGCGTTAACACAACCCCAACACACCACCTACCTACTGTGTTAACACAACCCCAACACACCACCTACCTACTGTGTTAACACAACCCCAACACACCACCTACCTACTGTGTTAACACAACCCCAACACACCACCTACCTACTGTGTTAACACAACCCCAACACACCACCTACCTACTGTGTTAACACAACCCCAACACACCACCTACCTACTGTGTTAACACAACCCCAACACACCACCTACCTACTGTGTTAACACAACCCCAACACACCACCTACCTACTGTGTTAACACAACCCCAACACACCACCTACCTACTGTGTTAACACAACCCCAACACACCACCTACCTACTGTGTTAACACAACCCCAACACACCACCTACCTACTGTGTTAACACAACCCCAACACACCACATACCTACTGTGTCAATACAACCCCAACACACCACATACCTACTGTGTCAATACAACCCCAACACACCACATATCTACTGTCAATACAACCCCAAAACACCACATATCTACTGTCAATACAACCCCAAAACACCACCTACCTACTGTGTTAACACAACCCCAACACACCACCTACCTACTGTGTTAACACAACCCCAACACACCACCTACCTACTGTGTCAATACAACCCCAACACACCACCTACCTACTGTGTTAACACAACCCCAACACACCACCTACCTACTGTGTTAACACAACCCCAACACACCACCTACCTACTGTGTTAACACAACCCCAACACACCACCTACCTACTGTGTCAACACAACCCCAACACACCACCTACCTACTGTGTTAACACAACCCCAACACACCACCTACCTACTGTGTTAACACAACCCCAATCCCTCCTGCAGTCGGAAAACAAATAGACACTGGCTCACGCTAAGCGGCTCCGGTGAATCCACACAGGAATTCCAAATACTTCAGAATTTATTTTCCATGAGGTCTTTTAAGTCATCTTTTCAATCAAGATGTATATTTAGCTGGGAAAAATAAAATATTGGGTAAATATTTTTGGGGAAGCTGGCCCTATTTGAAAAGGAATGGTTGCCTTCTTCCCCTCCCTTAACACATGCATGTAGATACACACACACACACACCCCTCTTCTCTTGCATCACACACACTTCGGCCGTTTTTGAGTGGGATCAGTGTCTCTTCCCTGCAGCTGGACTTGTTTATTCTCCCATGCCGTAAATCCAGACATTTCCCCTCTCTGAAAGGACCCGTGTGTGCCGGGGCCGACTGGACAAAAAGGTAGTGAAATATCAACAAGTTGTCATTTACCTCAGAACAAAAACAAACAAACCCAGAAGAAAGAACCTGCTAAGGAGTCAACGGCTTTTACAGCAGGAATCCATCTCATGTGGCTTCAGGCAGCCTGCCAGCCAAATCTAATATGGATTTATATACAAAGAAAGTGCCTAGTTTAACATAATTAATATTTAATCATGCATGGACCCTGTAAAGCAATTTTGCCAGAGTAATTTAAAGCAGACATTGTTTGGAAGCCAAAAAAACACCAGATAAACTGTTGTCCCAAAGGAGCCCGGAAATCTGAGGCTGGATTAAATGTTTACACTGCTGGCATACACTCTGGTAAATGAGGTTACAATTCTGAGCCTGAATCAGTGAGTGCTAACCCTGCTGATCTGGTCAGAAAAGAGAGATCTCTCACACACACACAGACACACAGACAGACAGACACACACACAGACAAACACACAGAGACACACACACACACAGACAGACACACCTGAGGGGAGGACGGCTCATAATAATGGCTGGAACGGAGCAAATTACACCGATTCCTCTCCAGCCATTACCACAAGCCTATCCTCCCCAATTAAGGTGCCACCAACCTCCTGTGATACAAACACACACAACACTCCTCAATGTCCCCTACTCCCTAGTCAAGCTATTTCTCCATTCAACACTCCCTCATAAACGCCATGTATTGACACATAGGTTCTGAGATGGAATGAGTGTTGAAACTCATTGAACCCTCTATCCCTACTGATAGGGAGAGATGAGGTTGAATCTTTTTTAAATCTTTTTTTATTTAACCTTTATTTAACAAGGTAGGCTAGTTGAGAACAATTTCTCATTTGCAACTGCGACCTGGCCAAGATAAAGCAAAGCAGTTCGACACCAACAACAACACAGAGTTACACATGGAGTAAACAAACATACAACAATCAATAATACAGTAGAAAAAGTCTATATACAGCATGTGCAAATGAGGTAAGATAAGAGAGATAAGGCAATAAATAGGCCATAGTGGCAAAGTAATTACAATATAGCAATTAAACACTGGAATGGTGGAATGTGCAGAAGATGAATGTGCAAGTAGAGATACTGGGGTGCAAAGGAGCAAGATAAATAAATAAATACAGTATGGGGACGAGGTAGATTGGATGGGCTATTTACAGATGAGCTACAGACGGCCTACTGTTTTTATTTAACACACAATATATACACTATTACTTTCTCAGCTAATTATTTTTATGTGCCATGTAGTCATACTGTCACACACACACACACACACACACACACACACACACACACACACACACACACACACACACACACACACACACACACACAAACACACACACACACAAATGGCTGCCACTCAACTTAAAGTGATATTCCATAGAAACATGGTATGTGCTATCTGGGTTCCTTGGGAGGTAAGGGTTAGGTAAGGGTTAAGGTTAGGGTTAGTTAAGAGATAGGTAAGGGTTAGGGTAAGGTAATGGTTAAGGTTAGGGTTAGTTAAGAGTTAGGTAAGGGTTAGGATAAGGTAATGGTTAAGGTTAGGGTTAGTTAAGGGGTAAGGTAAGGGTTAAGGTTATGGTAAGGGTTAAGGGATAAGGTTAAGGCAAGGTAAGGGTTTAGGGTAGGGACGTCCCAAGGATCCCGGACAGCACTGACCATAGAAATAAGATGCGCAGAAGATGAACATAAACCTATTTAGCTAGCATACAAATCAAAATCAAATCAAATGTTATTTGTCACATGCTTGGTAAACAACAGGTGTAGACCAACAGTGAAATGCTTCCTGACAGGTCCTTTTCCAACAATGCAGAGTTAAAGATTAAAGATACTAAATTTAAAAAAATTGTAATAATGACACAAGGAATAAATATACAGTGAATAACAATGACGAGTCAGAATGACATGCAGATGAAACATCCTCATGCAATGATGAAATAATGAACACAGTTACATTCTGAACACATCAACCTGAACACAGTAGCCACTGAACACACTACATTCTAGACAATACATTCTGAACACAGTAGACAATACATTCTGAACACAGTAGACAATACATTCTGAACACAGTAGACAATACATTCCGAACACAGTAGACAATACATTCTGAACACAGTAGACAATACATTCTGAACACAGTAGACAATACATTCTGAACACAGTAGACAATACATTCTGAACACAGTAGACAATACATTCCGAACACAGTAGACAATACATTCCGAACACAGTGTAGCATTAGCAAAGAAGTCTGGTGAGATAAGAAAACTCTGAACACAGTAGACCATTCAGTAGACTTTAAGAAAACACAGTAGCTATTTCCTCTGTATACAATTCCTTTACCGTAAATAGGAAACTTATATAAAACTTCCTCGCTTCTGCTATTTCCTCTGGGGGCGTTAATATAAGCGGATTTGATGGCCGGTAAGTGTTCACTTGTGCAAAATAAAACAGGTTATCAGGTTTATTTGGTGATTCCCGGCACCCCTTAATAAATCGGCTTAAAGGCGGCCTAACGGCTTCATTCGCTGTAAATCTCTGCACTGCAATAACACGCACCAGCAAGCACAGATTAATTTAATAACTCCTTAATATTCTCTGTGAAAAGGGGGACTGGGAGAGTCCGCAGCATATGGGGAGCTCGAGCCGAGCCTCCCACAGAATAGAATATTGCTGCGGCTCCAGATTGAAAATTACGTAATGATGTCATTTATATTCCATTCACCAACAAGGCTAGAAAAATACTTTCAGCTGCTGACTCTGTGGGGAAATAAAAGTGTGTTTCGTGCCTAGATCCTATCATCCTGAAAAATAGAAACAGAAATTGACATTCGAAATACGTATTTACAACTCTAATTTATTTTAATATTTTTTTTATTTATTACGTTTATTTGAACAAGGACCATGTACAACAAAACATACGTCTCAGAAGTAAGAAGTGAGGTGTTTTAGCTCAATTCCATCTACAGTCCCCAGGAAGGTGAACACATAAACATGAAAACATTATATACAAAACAGACAATGTACATACATTAAAAAACGAGGTCAGGACATTACACATAGAAGTTATTGCACCTACTGCTGTTGGACCAGATAATATTTGAGTAGTAAACAAATCACATACATAGTAAAAACTAAATATTGCACAGAGCCCAGAGTGTGTTTTAGTGTGCCTTCTGTAGCATTAAAACAGTCAGCTAAAATCAGTGTGAACACGTCTGATTGGACTTGATCCATGTTTTTGTCTGGATGAGAAGGCTAAGGAGGCTGATATCGCGATTTGTCCAAATCAGTAGTAGGTGTTTGAATCCCTGGTGTTGTCTGACTGAAATTCATCTCTCTTGGACAGATCTACGTAAACATAACTGTTACCCTGGAATCTGTCGGGAATGGGGTGGGTGGGATACTGAGCAGCAGTAGTTCTTCATGTTTGGGTTTTTTGTTACTGGTTATTTGGACCAAACATGATTTGGCAGGTGTTAGTGTCTTTTGACTTTCGGAAGGGCAGGGGGCATTAGGACAGTAACTTGCAATAAGAGAGAGGGTGGAGCTTGTCATTCTGGTTCCGCTCCTTGTTCTAGTGTCTCTTAATCCCCTTCTCTTAACACGTACGGACCCAGAACTTCATCAATAAGAGAGAGGGTGGAGCTTGTCATTCTGGTTCCACTCCTTGTTCTAGTGTCTCTTAATCCCCTTCTCTTAACACGTACGGACCCAGAACTTCATCAATAAGAGAGAGGGTGGAGCTTGTCATTCTGGTTCCACTCCTTGTTCTAGTGTCTCTTAATCCCCTTCTCTTAACACGTACGGACCCAGAACTTCATCAATAAGAGAGAGGGTGGAGCTTGTCATTCTGGTTCCACTCCTTGTTCTAGTGTCTCTTAATCCCCTTCTCTTAACACGTACGGACCCAGAACTTCATCAATAAGAGAGAGGGTGGAGCTTGTCATTCTGGTTCCACTCCTTGTTCTAGTGTCTCTTAATCCCCTTCTCTTAACACGTACGGACCCAGAACTTCATCAAGCAGCTGACCAATTACGTGAGACTTTAGTTCTGGGTTAACCAAGATTAGACTGACATTAGTCTAACAAGCATATAGATACTGCACCACTTGCCATTTACGTGTATAATTTGTATACGCTTCACTGCTCACCATAATAGGGGTGTCGTGACTGACTGTTTCCCACTCCTAAAGTAGCTCGCTCCATTTTGGCCGACACCCCCGAAACCTCAAACATTCTGGTTCACTACCAACCCACTGCTCCCACCACCACCAGTCACACAATAGCAGCTCAAATAACAAGCGGTGTGGTTTGTATGGCAAGATAATTGACTGTTGGAAGAAAAACTCAAAAGAGACATCTGGTTGTCATTAGCCTTAAAGATACTAAAATGTCCTGCAATCAGCAAACAAGGCATTACATGTGACAAGCTGACATCAAATACATTCTATTCGGAGTGGGTGGTGGTGGTAACCGAACAGAGAGGCTGCCCTGAGAGGGGGGCTTTATGAAAATAAGCAGGGTCAACTGTAGACAGTGTAATGAGAATTTGCTCCATTTGGTGGTTTCCCGCAGCAAATATCCCATCTGTTTTCTGTTGGAGAGAGAGTCAACAGTTTAGAAGTGCAGGGGTGAGGCAGGGAATCAGCAGACCATACTGACATCTCATGGCTGCAGCTGAGATCACAGGCATGCAGGCACTAAGGGTGTGTCTGTGAGAGAGAGAGAGAGAGAGAGAGAGAGAGAGAGAGACAGACTGAGAGTGTGAGAGAGAGTGAGGGAGTGACAGAGTGACAGAGAGCATTCAACCAGGTTGAGAGCTTCAAGTTCCTTGGTGTCCACATCAACAACAAACTAGAATGGTCCAAACACACCATGACAGTTGTTAAGAGGACACAACAAAGCCTATTCCCCCTCAGGAGACTGAAAAGATTTGGCATGGGTCCTGAGATCCTCAAAAGGTTCTGCCGCTGCACCATCGAGAGCATCCTGACCGGTTTCATCACTGCCTGGTACGTAAATTGCTTGGCCTCTGACCGCAAGGCACTACAGAGGGAAGTGCATACAGCCCAGTACATCACTGGGGCTAAGCTGCCTGCCATCCAGGACCTCTACACCAGGCGGTGTCAGAGGAAGGCCCTAAAAATTGTCAAAGACCCCAGCCACCCCAGCCATAGACTGTTCTCTCTACTACCGCATGGCAAGCGGTATTGGAGTGCCAAGTCTAGGACAAAAAGGCTTCTCAACAGTTTTTACCCCCAAGCCATAAGACTCCTGAAAAGGTCATCAAATGGCTACCCGGACTATTTGCATTGTGTGCCTCCCCCCCCTCTGGGCTCTCCAGAGGTTGGTGCGGTCTGCCCAACGCATCACCTGTCCTCCAGGACACCTACAGCACCCGATGTCACAGGAAGGCCAAAAAGATCAACAAGGACATCAACCACCCGAGCCACTGCCTGTTCACCCCACTATCATCCAGAAGGCGAGGTCAGTACATGTGCATCAAAGCTGGGACCGAGAGACTGAAAAACAGCTTCTATCTCAAGGCCATCAGACTGTTAAATAGCCATCACTAGCTGGCCACGCAACCCTGCACCTTAGAGGCTGCTGCCCTATATACATACACTTGGAATCACTGGCCACTTTAATAATGTTTACATACCGCTTTACTCATCTCATTTATATTGTACTCTATTCTACTGTATTTTAGTCAATGCTACTCCAACATTGCTCAATCTAATATTTACATATTTCTTAATTCCATTCTTTTACTTTTAGATTTGTGTGTATTGTTGTGAATTGCTAGATACTACTGCACTGTTGGAGTTGGCAACAAGCAATTTGCTACACCCGCAATAACATCTGCTAAATGTGTATGTGACCAATAAAATGTGATTTGATTTAGTTAAATAGTTAACCAATAGCTACCCAGAATATCTGTTTAGTTAAATAGTTAACCAATAGCTACCCACTTTTTCCACATTTTGTTACATTACAGCCTAATTCTAAAATGGATTCAAATTGTAGTTTTTTCCCCCCTCATCAATTTACACACAATACCCCATAATTACAAAACCAAAACGTTTTTTATACATTTATGCAAATGTATCAAGAAAAAAACTGAAATAGCACATTTACATAATTATTCAGAACCTTTACTCAGTACTTTGTTAAAAGCATCTTTGGCAGCGACTACAGCCTCAAGTCTTCTTGGGTAAGACGCTACAAGCTAGGCACACTTGTATTGGGGAGTTTCTCCCATTCTTCTCTGCAGATCCTCTCAAGCTCTGTTAGGTTGGAAGGAGAGTGTCGCTGCACAGCTGTTTGATCGGGTTCAAGTTGTCCCAAAGCCACTTCTGCGTTGTCTGGGCTGTTGAGCTCAGGTGCATCCTGCACAGATATTTCCAGGTGCATCCTGCACAGCTATTTCCAGGTTCATCCTGCACAGCTATTTCCAGGTTCATCCTGCACAGCTATTTCCAGGTTCATCCTGCACAGCTATTTCCAGGTTCATCCTGCACAGCTATTTCCAGGTTCATCCTGCACAGCTATTTCCAGGTTCATCCTGCACAGCTATTTCCAGGTGCATCCTGCACAGCTATTTCCAGGTTCATCCTGCACAGCTATTTCCAGGTTCATCCTGCACAGCTATTTCCAGGTGCATCCTGCACAGATATTTCCAGGTTCATCCTGCACAGCTATTTCCAGGTTCATCCTGCACAGCTATTTCCAGGTGCAGCACAGCTATTTTTGCATCCTGCACAGGTTCAGGTTCATCCCACAAGGAGGCCTGTAGGGATCAGGAGAATAAGAACAGCCTCAGAAAGACATACTACTTTACTTGTTCCCTTTGTACACAAATAGTTTTGTGAATTATACAGACTGACTTGTTTTTAAAATGATTTTTTCAGTTTATCTGTAAAATTGTGAAAAAAACCACAGACAAACATACACAATGATGACAAACATACACAATGATGACAAAAATCCAATTGAATGAGAGAGAAGACATAGAGACAAGAGATGACAAACATACACAATGATGAGCATACACAATGATGACAAACATACAATGATGACAAACATACACAATGATGACAAACATACACAATGATGACAAACATACACAATGATGACAAACATACACATGATGATGACAAACATACACAATGATGACAAACATACACAATGATGACAAACAGCGACAATGATGACAAACATACACAATGAGAGCAAACAGACACAATGATGACAGAAGACATACACAGACAGACAAACAGACAATGATGACAAACAGACAGACATGACAGACAGACAGACAGACATGACAGACAGACAGACAGACAAGACAAACATACACAGACAGACAGACAGACAGACAGATACACAATGATGACAAACATACACAGCAGAGAGACAGAAGACAGAGAGAGAGAAAGAGAGAAAGAGAGAGAGAGAAAGAGAGAAAGAGAGAGAGAAAGAGAGAAAGAGAGAGAGAGAGAGAGAGAGTATAAGATAATTAGGGAGCGAGAAAGAGAAAGAGGTACAGGGAGAGCTGCTCCCTGTGTCACTCACAGTACAGTCCCTCCCCCGCCTGCTACAGCCTCTATCGTTTTATCAGCTACGGTTAATAAAGTAGCTTAAAAAAATAGACTTTTCTGCTGCTTCCCTCACCGGGATCAAGCTGGGTGTGATTTCAACCAGGTCTATATGGGACGCGTCTAGTTGTCCTCGGGTCCGTTCAGAACAGGTCTCGATCTTAAAAATATATATATTTATGCATATCGGGTCCAAGTGAGAAAGTCCCAGGTCCATTTCAGAACGGGTCCAACTTTTTGGACTGGTGAAGACTTCTGATGCAAATCTGCCTTCCTCACCCTCTTTCCCCCTCAGGCACAGAGAGCGTACAGCGAGACGCTGCGTACAGCGAGACGCTGCGTACAGCGAGACGCTGCGTACAGCGAGACGCTGCGTACAGCGAGACACTGCGTACAGTGAGACACTGCGTACAGCGAGACACTGCGTACAGCGAGACGCTGCGTTCAGCGAGACGCTGCGTACAGTGAGACGCTGCGTTCAGTGAGACACTGCGTACAGCATGGGTCTCACTCCACATCACCGCCTCCAAGCTGGCCTGCCTCCCTTCCCATTCAGACTTATGGAAGCACACATGAAAAGAGAAAGAAAAAGAGCGTTCCCCGACGTCACCCAGTCCAATGAACTAAAATATCTTGCTGTTAACTTGGGGAGAAACAACCATGTACAAAGGATACGCGCTTTTTCAAATGACTTGTGAACATTTTTGAAGTTTGATGGCTTTACAATTTCAGAGATGCAATGGAAAGACAATGTTATGCATTGTAATGGTTGAGCTACTTCCATGTCTGAAAGTGGAACAGTCCCAGCTTTGTCCTTGTGTGAGTTTTTCCCTCAGAGCTAGAGGACAGGTGTTGTGAAGGCGTGTGACTAAAGATTTGTTTGACTAGTGACCCAAGGCCAGATTATTCGGCGAGATGTAAAAGCCTTTATTAATGTAGGTTTAAATAGGGTCAACACACACAGAGACGTTGTGTGTGTGTGTGTCTCAGAGGGAAGTTAGCCAACACCTTTAGCTAGATCAACAGTAGACGGCACTAGTAAAACAGAGCAAGTCTCATGTGTAGGACGTTACAGCTTTGGCACACAAGCCACAGCATTTATCTCCCTCCCTAACCCTCCAGCATTGAAAAGGATGATTGCAGGGGTCAAATAGTGGTGGGCTTTCACAGGTCACACAAAGCCTCGTCTCACACCCATGCACACACACAGACAAATATTTACACAGACAGAGACACACAGCAGGGTCACTGTGACAACAAGCCTCTGTGTTTGTGTGTGTGTGAGAGAGTTTGTGAGTGTGAGAGAGAGTTTGTGAGTGTGAGAGAGTGAGTGAGAGAGATGTGACAATGTTCAGTTCACACAGAAACGTGTTCCACTAAGTGTGTGTGTCTTCCTGTTTTCCCTCTGGGGTCTCACCTATTCCAACTCTGAATTGATCTGGTAGAGACAGTGGCAGTAAGTGTAGCCAACGACCACACTGAACTCATGGATGTTTAGGCCCAGGTGTTTTACCATGATAACAGCCTGTGAGAGACACAGACACACATTCTTAATCCTGCATGCAGTCACTCAAAACGCTCCTATCCAACACACAGCAGTCAGTTCTGAATGTAGGAAGAGCCAAAAGCCCCAACCGCATTGGAGTGATGCTAAGCTGGATTTAGTATGTTCTTTACCTACTGCATTAAATAATCCTGACAGATTCCCCCACTCCAACCTCACATTGTGTTTTTTTATGTTACAGCCTTTTTAGCAAATAACAATATTTGCAATTATCACACACTTTTATCCAAAGTGACTTAGAGTCATGCGTGAATACATTTTAGGCACGGTTGGTCCCAGGAATTGAACCCACTATACTGGCGTTGCAAGCACTATGCTCTAATAACTGAGCTACAGAGGACCACAAGGGATTCAGAACACATCCCGTCTATGTGAATGTTTCTGAACACCCAAATCTAGAAGTTAATGAAGATCTTTCTGGAAGTCTACTAAGCTTCCCTGTTGAACCCACCAGGTAAACAACACATCAGCCATCTCATTCTGGTTGATATCTAATTGAGTTGTCAACCAATGTGAATTTATTAATAATGTTTTGCAATTTTCAAACCAGCCAGTTACATTGGTGCAGCATCATCACTACATTGATAAAATACGTTGAATAACGTTGAAACTGCAACGAGTCAAGCAGCGAGGAACAGGCCTAAAAAGAGAGATGAGGACCTTCACACTTGGCCTAAAAGAGAGATGAGGACCTTCATCACTTGGCCCTGGAAGGAACAGGCTTAAAAAGAGAGATGAGGACCTTCATCACTTGGCCCTGGAAGGAACAGGCCTAGAAAGAGAGATGAGGACCTTCATCACTTGGCCCTGGAAGGAACAGGCCTAAAAGAGAGATGAGGACCGTCATTGGCCCTGGAAGGAACAGGCCTAGAAAGAGAGATGAGGACCGTCATCACTTGGCCCTGGAAGGAACAGGCCTAGAAAGAGAGATGAGGACCGTCATCACTCGGCCCTGGAAGGAACAGGCCTAGAAAGAGAGATGAGGACCGCCATCACTTGGCCCTGGAAGGAACAGGCCTAGAAAGAGAGATGAGGACCGTCATCACTCGGCCCTGGAAGGAACTCTGGGTTCTGACAGTTTAATGCAACCTGAAGATGAGGAAACGAGGCGACCCAACACGGCGACAAACCCCCATTGTATGCAGTGGCCACACACTGACGGCTGTACAAACACACTGTGTTGAATCAGGGGGAGGTGGGGAGGAGGGATAGACTGAGGGAAGTAGGACATCTTGTATTTTACAGGACAGTGGTGTCTCAGTGCGTTAGAAAAAGGGTTAAGAAAGTAAACAGAGATAGTGGTGACCCTCCAGTTGTCTGTCATCGTAGGCTAACACACAAACAGACCCGTTTTTAGAAACGTTAACAATCAGGTGTAAACACACAGACACACTCACCCTGTCTCACACACACACACACACACACACTCACCCTGTCTCTCTCTCTCTCTCTCTCACACACACACACACACACACACACTCACCCTGTCTCTCTCTCTCACCCTGTCTCTCTCTCACACACACACACACACTCACCCTGTCTCACACACACACACACACACTCACCCTGTCTCTCTCTCTCACACACACTCACCCTGTCTCTCTCTCTCTCACACACACACACACACACACACACACTCACCCTGTCTCTCACACACACACACACACACACACACACACACACTCACCCTGTCTCTCACACACACACACACACACACACACACTATCTACATGCAAAACACTAAAACAGCAATAAAGGGATGGAAATTCCCAGGGACGTCATATTACAATACTTAGATGCCGATGAGATATGCATTGCGATTCTCATGATTCTATAAGTGTTGCAATTCCAAAACATATTGCTCAGTATAGGTCTCCTGCAGGTAGCATAGTGGTTAAGAGCATGGGGCCAGTAACCAAAAGGTTGCCGTTTCGAATCCTCGAGCAGACTACGTGAAAAATCTGTCGATGTGCCATTGAGCAAAGCACTTAACCCTAATTGCTCCTGTAAATCACTCAGAATAAGCACCAGGTAAATGACTAAATTTTTATTTTATTTTTTTATTCTACTATTATTAAATTTGTTTTGATAAGTCATGGATATAAAAGTGATGAAAACATGTTGGCTCACTATTTAAAAAAGAAGATGGAGAACAAGCTATAAGATGAAAAATACCAGAGTTTTGGCACCGGTACAGCTGTCTGGCGCTTGCTAAAGCTACCTAGCAACAACAAAAAAACAAGATACTTGGAGTTAAAGTATCGATATAATATAGTCCAAAATAATATTGTGATATGTAACTGTACAGATGTTTTCCCCCATCACTCATTGATATGTGGAATCCGTAATATATGATACAGTAGCTATCAACCGACCCACCTAGTCAGAACGTGCAATAGTGACCTGTGAAATGTAACTGTGTGTTATACAAGGGATGCGCAATTTACAGGAATCATGGAGATTATAAGGAAGTGCCTACAGGATTGGCTGTTGATGCCTAGCATTAGGACCTGGCATGCTGTCGGCCTGCAAGTGAACATTGACCTTGAGGGCCATTGGCTATAGCAGGGTCGTATTCACCAGGCACCAAAACGGAAGAAAAGACTGAAACAGGGAGGAACTACCTGAACTTGTCCAATAAGAAACACTACATTTTCCATTGCAGCAAAACATTTTGCGACGGTGCGCCCCAAATGAATACGGCCCAATATTACCTAACGTTTTCTCCATATGGACTCTGTTTACATGACATGGCACTTGCTCTTTGCAACTGAAATATGTCCCAAGGCAAGTACGGCCTTTGATATAGCTGCCCTTCCATTGGTTACCTGCCGTTTACGACGACTATCGAGCGACTCTCGTTTATCCATATCGATTATCTCATATTTTATAAGGTGTGAAACAACACTGATTAGACTTTATGGTCCACCGGTGTGTGTTGTAATGCATGTATAGGGTATTCCAGTGTCAAATACAAGTATCAATAACCAATGACTCATGGTGCTTTGTAAGAGACACACTCAAAAAAATGCTTATTAATGGTTTCATAATGCGCTACCACAACAATACTAGTGAGAACTACAAAGGGATGCAGTTGGTTTTGCAGGAGTATGATTCATCTATGGGCGTAGCATTGTAGAAAGGGTTTTCAGACAGGTTTCAGACAGAGAGAGAGAGACAGAGAGAGAGAGAGAGAGAGAGAGAGAGAGAGAGAGAGAGAGAGACAGAGAGAGAGACAGAGAGAGACAGAGAGAGAGAGAGAGACAGAGACAGAGAGAGACAGAGAGAGACAGAGAGACACAGAGAGAGACAGAGAGAGACAGAGAGAGACAGAGAGAGACAGAGAGACAGAGAGACAGAGAGACAGAGAGGGAGTGGGGAGAGAGAGGTCAGTTTGTTTGAGAGAAGCCATTATTTACTGAAGACAATAGAGGAAGGAGAAATAGAGCGTTGCTAAGGGGACAAGTCACACTAAAGAACACACACAGTGACACACAGTGACACACACACACAGTGACACACACACACACACAGTGACACACACACACACACACACAGTGACACACACACACACACACACACACACACACACACACACACAGTGACACACACACACACACAGTGACACACACACACACACACACACACACAGTGACACACACACACACACACACACACACACACACACACACACACACACAGTGACACACACACACACACACACACACACACACACACACACACACACAGTGACACACACACACACAGTGACACACACACACAGTGACACACACACAGTGACACACACACACAGTGACACACACACACAGTGACACACACACAGTGACACACACACAGTGACACACACACAGTGACACACACACACAATTCTGCAGTTCCAACAATGATGATCTCCTCCCAGAGTGGTCATCAGTCAAACAACGTTTGACATTAATTAAGTAAATAACAACGTAAACAAACCTCATGGAATTTGACTGTACCTTTAGACTGTAAAACAGGTGTAGACAGCAGTATCGTGTGGGTCATTGATTTTACACTAAAATTGAAATAGAGTTGACCTACTTGTACTTTGTGACATGATGCTGCTCTGTTAGTGAAAGGCTCAGGTATTCTTTGGCTGCTTCGAACCGTCCACACACACACACACACAAACACAAACACGTACTCTCCAAGCCCTAACTGAATGAAAATGTATAGGAGTTGAAAACAAGACCAGTCACATTAGCAGTAGTAGCTAGCAGGGTCATGAGAACGAGACCAGTCAGATTAACAGTAGTAGCTAGCAGGGTCATGAGAACGAGACCAGTCAGATTAACAGTAGTAGCTAGCAGGGTCATGAGAATGAGACCAGTCAGATTAACAGTAGTAGCTAGCAGGGTCATGAGAACGAGACCAGTCAGATTAACAGTAGTAGCTAGCAGGGTCATGAGAATGAGACCAGTCAGATTAACAGTAGTAGCTAGCAGGGTCATGAGAACGAGACCAGTCAGATTAACAGTAGTAGCTAGCAGGGTCATGAGAACGAGACCAGTCAGATTAACAGTAGTAGCTAGCAGGGTCATGAGAACGAGACCAGTCAGATTAACAGTAGTAGCTAGCAGGGTCATGAGAACGAGACCAGTCAGATTAACAGTAGTAGCTAGCAGGGTCATGAGAACGAAACCAGTCAGATTAACAGTAGTAGCTAGCAGGGTCATGAGAACAAGACCAGTCAGATTAACAGTAGTAGCTAGCAGGGTCATGAGAACGAGACCAGTCAGATTAACAGTAGTAGCTAGCAGGGTCATGAGAACAAGACCAGTCAGATTAACAGTAGTAGCTAGCAGGGTCATGAGAACGAGACCAGTCAGATTAACAGTAGTAGCTAGCAGGGTCATGAGAACGAGACCAGTCAGATTAACAGTAGTAGCTAGCAGGGTCATGAGAACGAAACCAGTCAGATTAACAGTAGTAGCTAGCAGGGTCATGAGAACGAGACCAGTCAGATTAACAGTAGTAGCTAGCAGGGTCATGAGAACGAGACCAGTCAGATTAACAGTAGTAGCTAGCAGGGTCATGAGAACGAGACCAGTCAGATTAACAGTAGTAGCTAGCAGGGTCATGAGAACGAAACCAGTCAGATTAACAGTAGTAGCTAGCAGGGTCATGAGAACGAGACCAGTCAGATTAACAGTAGTAGCTAGCAGGGTCATGAGAACGAGACCAGTCAGATTAACAGTAGTAGCTAGCAGGGTCATGAGAACGAAACCAGTCAGATTAACAGTAGTAGCTAGCAGGGTCATGAGAACAAGACCAGTCAGATTAACAGTAGTAGCTAGCAGGGTCATGAGAACGAGACCAGTCAGATTAACAGTAGTAGCTAGCAGGGTCATGAGAACGAGACCAGTCAGATTAACAGTAGTAGCTAGCAGGGTCATGAGAACGAGACCAGTCAGATTAACAGTAGTAGCTAGCAGGGTCATGAGAATGAGACCAGTCAGATTAACAGTAGTAGCTAGCAGGGTCATGAGAACGAGACCAGTCAGATTAACAGTAGTAGCTAGCAGGGTCATGAGAACGAGACCAGTCAGATTAACACTAGTAGCTAGCAGGGTCATGAGAACGAGACCAGTCAGATTAACAGTAGTAGCTAGCAGGGTCATGAGAACGAGACCAGTCAGATTAACAGTAGTAGCTAGCAGGGTCATGAGAACGAGACCAGTCAGATTAACAGTAGTAGCTAGCAGGGTCATGAGAACGAGACCAGTCAGATTAACAGTAGTAGCTAGCAGGGTCATGAGAACGAGACCAGTCCAGTCAGATTAACAGTAGTAGCTAGCAGGGTCATGAGAACGAGACCAGTCAGATTAACAGTAGTAGCTAGCAGGGTCATGAGAACGAGACCAGTCAGATTAACAGTAGTAGCTAGCAGGGTCATGAGAACGAGACCAGTCAGATTAACAGTAGTAGCTAGCAGGTAGCCTTGTGACTTGCCTGGTGTGTGTACCTTGTACTACTCATAATTGTTCTGTATCTATATTTGAGCTACACGGCCACATAAAGGAAAGGCCCGGCATAAAAGGGAACAAACAGCACAAATAGGTAGCTAATCTCTCAGACTTTCTACTCCAGAGCCTCAGGACATGAAAAGGTGACCAATTCAATACAATGTTCCAAGGCAAACACAACGTACACAGTGGATAAGAGGGGGTATTTAAGCATCCATTAGTGAATGTTTGAGTAAAAGGAGTCATTTAGAAAAGCGCCAGGGCCATGTGATATTTGCTCAAACAGTGCTTAAAGGCTGCCTGGTTAAACAGGCGGTGGGGGAAGGTCAATATTTTCACAGGCAGGCTGGGAGACACAGGACCGCTGGAAGTGAGAGACAACTGACAGCTGTTTCCTGCCCGGGCTGCCACTCGCTGTTCAAACTGGGCAGGAGAGGACGTTGGACTGGACAACGGTCAGACCAGACATGTCAGCATGGCCCTCTCAAATAAAGGGGGGCGAAAACCACCAGACACTATAGAAAGTCATGTATATAAACCACCAGACACTATAGAAAGTCATGTATATAAACCACCAGGCACTACAGAAAGTCATGTATATAAACCACCAGACACTATAGAAAGTCATGTATATAAACCACCAGGCACTACAGAAAGTCATGTATATAAACCACCAGACACTATAGAAAGTCATGTATATAAACCACCAGCACTATAGAAAGTCATGTATATAAACCACCAGACACTATAGAAAGTCATGTATATAAACCACCAGACACTATAGAAAGTCATGTATATAAACCACCAGACACTATAGAAAGTCATATAGAAAGTCATGTATATAAACCACCAGACACTATAGAAAGTCATGTATATAAACCACCAGACACTATAGAAAGTCATGTATATAAACCACCAGACACTACAGAAAGTCATGTATATAAAACCACCAGCACTATAGAAAGTCATGTATATAAACCACCAGACACTATAGAAAGTCATGTATATAAACCACCAGACACTATAGAAAGTCATGTATATAAACCACCAGACACTATAGAAAGTCATGTATATAAACCACCAGACACTATAGAAAGTCATGTATATAAACCACCAGAACTATAGAAAGACACTATAGAAATGTATATAAACCACCAGACACTATAGAAAGTCATGTATATAAACCACCAGACACTATAGAAAGTCATTTTAAAACCTGAAAGTCCAGACACTATAGAAAGTCATGTTTATAAACCACCAGACACTATAGAAAGTCATGTATATAAACCACCAGTCACTATAGAAAGTCATGTATATAAACCACCAGACCACCAGACACTATAGAAATAGAAAGTCACCTGCTTTCCTGTCGTCTGTAGCTTCCCATGATCTGAATGGACTGTCACTGCCGCTTTCCCTGTCGTCTGTAGCTTGTGATGTGTGGAAACACTGAAGCATTTTATGGATTTAGTTGTGTTGAAACTTTTTGTCCTGTTGCTCTGTCCGTGCTAGCTTGTCCAGTTGTTCTGTCTGCTTTCCCTGTCAGTCTGTTCTGTCTGTGTGAAACACTGCTGTCCTTGTAGATTTGTCTGCATGCTTTTTGTCCTGTGTTGCTCTGTCTGCGTGCTACTTGTCCAGTTGTTCTGTCTGCGTGCTACTTGTCCTGTGTTGCTCTGTCTGTGTTCTACTTGTCCAGTTTCTCTGTCTGCGTTCTACTTGTCCTGTGTTTCTCTGTCTGCGTGCTACTTGTCCTGTGTTGCTCTGTCAGTGTGCTACTTGTCCTGTGTTTCTCTGTCTGCGTGTCCTGTTGCTCTGTCTGCGTGTTGCTTGTCCTGTTGCTGTCTGCTTGTTGCTCCGTCTGCGTGTTGCTGTCTGCTTGTTGCTTGTCCTGTTGCTCTGTCTGCGTGATGCTTGTCCTGTTGCTCTGACTGTGTGTTGCTTGTCCTAGGTTGCTCTGCGTGTTGCTTGTCCTGTTGCTCTGACTGTGTGTTGCTTGTCCTAGGTTGCTCTGTCTGCGTGTTGCTTGTCCTGTTGCTCTGACTGTGTGTTGCTTGTCCTAGGTTGCTCTGTCTGCGTGTTGCTTGTCCTGTTGCTCTGACTGTGTGTTGCTTGTCCTAAATGGTTGCTCTGTCTGCTTGTTGCTTGTCCTGTTGCTCTGTCTGCGTGATGCTTGTCCTGTTGCTCTGACTGTGTGTTGCTTGTCCTAGGTTGCTCTGCGTGTTGCTTGTCCTGTTGCTCTGACTGTGTGTTGCTTGTCCTAGGTTGCTCTGCATGTGCTCACTGCTCATTGTCTGTATTGTGATTGTAATCGTTTTTAATTTAATTACAACAGTTAACCCTCATTGACTATTGTTTAAAGTCACATCCTCGTTCGATACCTAAATGGTAAAGAACAGTGGGTTAACTGCCTTGTTCAGGGGCAGAATGACAGATTTTTACCTAGTCAGCTCAGGGACTTGATCCAGCAACCTTTCGGTTACTGGCTCAACACTCTAACCATTAGGCTGCCTGCCGCCCTTGACTGATTCATAAAATGCCAGAAATGTGATTTTGAAAATAGATTTTATTGTTACTCTGGCTTCTCAAATTAAACGCAGACATTCTGTTTATTACAAAATCTTGGTTTAAAGAAGTCCATGCTGAATTCTGATGTCTCTGGCTGGTTATAATATATAGGTCTCTGGCTGGTTATAATATATAGGTCTCAAGGGTTATAATATATAGGTCTCTGGCTGGTTATAATATATAGGTCTCTGGCTGGTTATAATATATAGATCTAACAGAGTTGGCAGAGGTGGGGGGTGTCTCCATATTCTTAAAGAACAACTTAAAATGTTTATGTGCCCCTTTCCACCTTGCTTGTCCCTAAGCAATTTGAATGTCTAATCCCAAATGTGGGCCCTGGTAATAATGCCCAACTGAAACTAGTGGGAATTTACCCCCCTCCCTCAGCTCTACCTTGTGCTCTAAGCAAAGTGTCTGAATTACTGTCTGATCATTCTAAATGTGAATAATTTATATTGGGTGATTTTAATCTAGATTGGTTGATGCCAGAATCAGATGGTGTGAAAGACATTTGTACTGAACTAAATTCTAACACAGCTGATAACTAAACCAACTCCAACTTTAAAAACCCTGAAAAATCTCATTTGTTTTTTGATATTCTAACAAATGCCCCTTATAAAAGTGCACTGCCAATTGAATCTTAGCTAATGAGCTCAGTGACCATTGTCCCACTGCCTGTATAAAGATGCTAAAATACCTAGATCCAGCCCACATTTTAGGAATTTTAATGATCAACATTTCATGTCTGATCGGAGGTTGTGTGACTGGGTGATTGTGTCATGTATCCGACTCAGATCAGGCCCTAAATAGTTTTACTTTTCTGTTTAACACTGTCGCAGATAAGCATTCTCCATATAAAAAAACAAAGAGTAAAAGATAGGTCACTTGGTTCATTCATGAATTCAAGTGACCTTTCTTAAAAATGCCAGGAAAGATTTTTAGCTTGGGCTAAGGCTAGATTGACTGATACTACATCTGACTGGCAGTCCATTAGACATTTGAGAAATGGATGCCTCTCTGGTAAGAAAAGCAATGTCAAACTTCTTGAGCTGTGTAGCTGAGAACGATGGGAATGCAGCAAACTTCTGCAAAGTTCCTCTATGTGCTACCGAGTTCATATGCTAGCTCGGTAGCTAGCTCAAGCTGGCTAATGTTAGTCATACCGCATGCTCTTCACAGACTTTGTGGCTATTTAGTTGGATCCCACCAGCACGGCACTCTGGTGCCTTCTTGCCGCGGGCTCAAAACAAGAGAAATAAAATCATACCTGCTTGCTCTAATTATGTAATACCTCGTCTGTTCTCCATTTTGTTTTGTCAACTTTTTGCACGTTCTCTGAAGTTGGCCACATGAGTTTTGTAACTTTTCCACCCTGGTTTAGTGCTAGCTGACCTATTTTGGATTGTTCTCGCTATATACTCAGCAAAAAAAAAAAGTCCTCTCACTGTCAACTGCGTTTATTTTCAGCAAACATAACATGTGTAAATATTTGTATGAACATGGAGATTCAACAACTGAGACAAACTGAACAAGCTCAACAGACATGTGACTAACAAATGGAATAATGTGTCCCTGAGGGGGGGTCAAAATCAAAAGTAACAGTCAATGCAGCTGGTGGCCACACCAGATACAAGTACTGTAGTGCATCGCCTCCTCATGGACTGCACCAGATTTGCCAGTTCTTGCTGTGAGATGTTACCCCACTCTTCCACCAAGGCACCTGCAAGTTCTCAGACATTTCTGGGGGAATGGACAGCCCTCAACCTCTGATCCAACAGGTCCCAGACGTGCTCAATGGGATTGAGATCCAGGCTCTTCGCTGGCCATGGCAGAACACTGACATGCCTGTCTTGCAGGAAATCACGCACAGAACGAGCAGTACGGCTGGTGGCATTGTCATGCTGGAGGGTCATGTCAGGATGAGCCTGCAGGAAGGGTACCACATGAGGGAAGAGGATGTCGTCCCTGTAATGCACAGCTTTGAGATTGCCTGCAATGACAACAAGCTCAGTCTGATGATGCTGTGACACACCGCTCCAGACCATGACCGACCCTCCACCTACAAAATCGATCCCGCTCCAGAATACAGGCATCAGTGTAACGCTCATTCCTTCAACGAAAAACACAAATCCGACCATCACCCCTGGTGAGACAAAGCCGCGACTTGTCAGTGAAGAGCACTTTTGCCAGTCCTGTCTGGTCCAGCGATGGTGGGTTTGTACCCATAGGCGACGTTGTTGCCGGTGATGTCTGGTGAGGACCTTCCTTACAACAGGCCTACAAGCCCTCAGTCCAGCCTCTCTCAACCTATTGCGGACAGTCTGAGCACTGATGGAGGGATTGTGCGTTCCTGTGTAACTTGGGCAGTTTTTGTTGCCATCCTGTACCTGTCCCGCAGGTGTGATGTTCGGATGTACCGATCCTGTGCAGGTGCACATGGTCTTCCAATGCGAGGATTATGAGCTGTCCATCCTGTAGCGTGGTCTTAGGCTTCTCACAGTACGGACATTGCAATTTATTACCCTGGCCACGTCTGCAGTCCTCATGCCTCCTTGCAGCATGCCGAAGGCACGTTCACGCAGATGAGCAGGGACCCTGGGCATCTTTCTGTTTTTCAGAGTCAGTAGAAAGGCCTCTTTACTGTCCTTCATAACATAAAGCTTTCACAACTGTGACCTTAATTGCCTACCATCTCCTTAAGACACTAACGGCTTACAGACTATAACACAGGTGCATGTTCGTTGTTTATGGTTCATTGAACAAGCATGGAAAACAGTGTTTAAACCCTTTTCAATGAAGATCTGTGAAGTTATTTGGATTTTTCTGAATGATCTTTGAAAGACAAGGTCCTGAAAAAGGGGAAGTTTCTTATTTTTGTTGCTGAGTTTAGTTATTGGATTTCCCAGACTCTCCCTCAGCCCGGTGAAGCACCAGCCTTCCCCTCGCTTTGGTAGCTAACTCAGCCTGCACTCTTAAGATGTTACACCATCGGCTGGGCCCCAGCCATCAATCTGTAAGTCTCTGTTCTCTCTTTGCTGCTGATCTGCGGTTATGTTTTAGTTGTGCTCTAGCTGGTCTCCAGTAGTTGGGCTCTAGATTTCCGGACACTAACAGCTAGTTGGCTAAATAGCTAGCTTTAGCTGGCAGACTAGCGGGCTAAGATAACTGCAGATAGCTAACATTCTTTGCGTTATGCATTTCCAAAACTTGTTTACTTTAATGCAGCTAAGATAGGTGATGAAAGCAACTGGCTAAATCATGTAACTTTGCATTGGGACTTTTGATGTGTGTACTAATACAAACCCATTCATTACGTTTATGCTGCCTACCCTTGCAGGCAAGACTAAATATACAGTGGGGCAAAAACGTATTTAGTCAGCCAGCAATTGTGCACGTTCTCCCACTTAAAAAGATGAGGCCTGTAATTTATATCATAGCTACACTTCAACTGACAGACAAAATGAGATTTTTTTTATAGAGAAATCACATTGTAGGATTTTTAATTAATTAATTTGCAAATTATGGTGGAAAATAAGTATTTGGTCACCTACAAACAAGATTTCTGGCTCTCACAGACCTGTAACTTCTTATTTAAGAGGCTCCTCTGTCCTCCACTCGTTACCTGTATTAATGGCACCTGTTTGAACTTGTTATCAGTTTAAAAGACACCTGTCCACAACCTCAAACAGTCACCCTCCAAACTCCACTATGGCCAAGACCAAAGAGCTGTCAAAGGACACCATAAACAAAATTGTAGACCTGCACCAGGCTGGGAAGACCTATCTGCAATAGGTAAGCAGCTTGGTTAGAAGAAATCAACTGTGGGAGCAATTATTAGGAAATGGAAGACATACAAGACCACTGGAAACATCATGCTTTGGGGCTGTTTTTCTGCAAAGGGACCAGGACGACTGATCCGTGTAAAGGAAAGAATGAATGGGGCCATGCATCGGGAGATTTTGAGTGAAAACCTCCTTCCATCAGCAAGGGCATTGAAGATGAAACGTGGCTGGGTCTTTCAGCATGACAATGATCCCAAACACACCGCCCAGGCAACGAAAGAGTGGCTTCGTAAGAAGCATTTCAAGGTCCTGGAGTGGCCTAGCCAATCTCCAGATCTCAACCCCATAGAAAATCTTTGGAGGGAGTTGAAAGTCCGTGTTGCCCAGCAACAGCCCCAAAACATCACTGCTCTAGAGGAGATCTGCATGGAGGAATGGGCCAAAATACCAGCAAGTGTGTGAAAACCTTGTGAAGACTTACAGAAAACGTTTGACCTCTGTCATTGACAGCAAAGGGTATAACAAAGTATTGAGATAAGTATTTGGTCAATAACAAAAGTTTATTTTCCACCATAAATTTGCAAATAAATTCATTAAAAATCCTAGTGATTTTCTTTCTCATTTTGTCTGTCATAGTTGAAGTGTACCTATGATGAAAATTACAGGCCTCTCTCATCTTTTTAAGTGGGAGAACTTGCACAATTGTTGCTGACTAAATACTTTTTTGCCCCACTGTATGTTGTTCTCTAATGATCACAAAAATGTTTCAGATGGACCACATTGGATGGTTCTTGCCGATCGGGTTCTCGCCTTTAAATATCTAGGCATTTGGATTGACAAAACTTGATAAAAAAAAAATATGGATGAGCTAGTTAAAAAGCTAAGATTTGGGCTTTTTAAAAATACATCTTGCCTCTCCCTAGATAGCAGGAAGCACATTGTACAGTGAACTTTCCTGTCGAACCAGGTTAAATGGCTTTTTAGCTTAAAAGAGCCTCATTGCTGGAACCAACTACAACACACATTACAATTGAATGCTCTGGTAATAAAAACACATTGATTGGGGACCTTCTTACTTAGGAAAGTAATTGTTTATTTTATATAGTGTTTGATTTGTCTTATGAAATTGTATATGCAGGATTCCCTTGTGAAAGAGACCCTGGTCTCAATGGTGACTCCCTACTTAAAAATAAAGGTAAAATAAAATACAAACTCTGAATAAGGTAAGTGGCTGGGGAGAGTGAACTTGATAGACTCAGTCCCCCGTCACTCCAGCAAGAAATCATACTCCGGAGTCGATTTGCTAAGTGCACATTGCCTATTAACTTACATTTCCTCGCGCTTCGTTTACGATGAAGTGATAACGCAGCGGTTTTGGCGAAAGACGACGGGCCTCATCCAAGCAGAAGAGCAATTCAGCAGTGCAGTGTGCAAGGATCTCGCCTCCGACCAAGCGTTCACTATGAAACGAGCCCAGTGAAGCAGAGGAGCAGAGGATATCTGGAGCTGTCCAAAGTCAACGGCCGTGGCTGACGGCATGGACTCACAGTCCAACTTGTCAAATGTGTCAAGACTGTCATCCATATTCTCTGCAGCACAATGAGTCACTCACAGACAATGAGATCTGAAAGGCTCCTAAATATAACAAGACAGAGGAAACGGAGCACTAGTATGCAGTTAAAATATAACAAGAGAGGAAATGGAGCACTAGTATGCTCAGTTAGGGCATGTGGTAATTATTACATATTCACGTGACCGTTTGTTGGCATGGAAACACATGTATACGCGTCATGTCCAATGTGTCTGGTAAGGATGCAGTCTGTGAGGAACTACTGGATCAAACCTTTGCGTCAACACCAACCAATCTACACTGTCCAGAACCACAGCTGTCCAGCCTGACCATGGTTACCATGGCTACCAGCAGACAACTCTCCAAGTCAGAATAACCTGTGGTCCCATAAGGCCAGTCACAAAATCAGTGCCAGTATAAAAAGGCCCGTTATAAAATGTACAGTATCTGCTGCCACCTGCTGTTAGTAATGATTATTACAGGAATTCCCTGTAAAGCGCTCCTCAGTGTGCGGCAAACAGTAATGCGTTTGAGTCATTACATTATACGGCTAAAGTAAGTCATGCAACATTAGATGCATGTATAAAATGTATCTTAAAATATGAATGAACATTCAAATGTTTCCTAATTGTGTGATTGAATTTGACCTTGTAGCTCCAATTATACACACAGCCAACATTATACACACACATATCAGCTAGCCTACATGGAACGTCTGATGGGCCAGGTTTACAAATACTTCTGAGGCTTGGTGAAATGACTCAGCATACAGAGAAGTGAAATCAGGCAACAACAACAACACTGTCTGCCTTTCCTCTCTCCAACACTCATACTGCACGCTGGATGGCAATTGTACACAAAACCAATCATTGCATATGTTCTTCCCACAAGAAAGAGGTTTCAACCCATTGACAGTCCAAAAGCAGCCAGATATAGTAAATATGCCCAGGACCATTGGCAACATGCTGATGGAATGTAACCTGACCAGGAGACTAGCAGAGCGTCTGCAGTACACAAGACTTTAGCAGGGGCCCCACAAACTATACAGACTTGCTAGTGAGCGCTTCTGTTTGGCATTTCTCATCAACAGACCGAAGAATGTCAAGCAAACAGTGCCAGCCACATAAAAATGGCCGTTTGTTAGCACAGCATTCTGCATGCTTAGCAAAGTCTTCAAGCGACCCATTCCATTTAAAAAAGGCTGGTGCCTGTGGCTGCCTGGCTGGGGCAAATATAAGTGGATGTGAACTACAAGGACAGCAGTTATTCAGACAGGAGTCTGGCAGTGGCGCTGTTAAGATGGGGGAAGGTTGGGTTAGGATATTAGGTAGAGTGTAACACTGTTTCCCTAACATAACTGCTGACTTAAAAAAATTTTTTTTAAACGTAATAAAATACATTTGATAGATTGGTACTCATGTCGTCACACCAAATCTTTTTGGATGCCAACTGGTTTCAATTGATTATGTTTGGGGCCTGCAGCGCTACATCTACCTCCAAAGCAAGACCTGCCATTCACATGGTTATACAGTAATATAAACAAGTTGGTTAAAGATAATTCTCATTTCTTGATTTATTTTTCCCCAGTTTTTAAATAGTACATTCCTTCAAAAATACATGTATTTGCAGTCAGACAGAGACTGACCGGCAGGCTTTAGCAAAGTATATAATTGGGGTCATTGCACTAGCAGCCTTCTAACATTGATTTTCTGCAGATTATGTGTGTGAATATTATACAACAACAAGTACCTTGAAACTGAGAAAAAAAAAAAGTTACATTTTGTCATCTAAATAGTCTTTGGGTGTGAAAAAACAGTGAAGGAAAGTTTCATAGGTGAAGGTGGTAAGCTATACAATGACACTATTCAATGTGACAAGAGAACAAGTTCTCTAAATCATCTAATACAAATCTAATTGAAAATGTCCCTTTTAAGCTACAGTCATGATTAAATACAACTCAGGTCTTGATCATCACTTATCTAGAAAAAGTTCTGTAAAAAGCTTGACTTTAAAAAACAAGATGCATAGTTTAAAGTGATGGTAAGTTCACTAGTCCAACGCACAAGACAATTCCAGCATAGAAAAAGATGATCTGTCCAGTTCCTACTTCCTGCGTCTGAAAGGGATGGAGAAAAGAAGTGTAATTTGTCATCAGCAGTTGATTAGTCAATACTATGAAAACATGCAATGTTGTCAGTCAAAATCCCTACTGGAATGTGATATAAATTCTCACTTCTGATAGCCATTCTGGAGACCAAGAGCTGAGCTTGTGCTTGCCACTGGTGCCTGTTGGGAGAAAACATGTGTTATACCTTTATGAGCAGGTATCATGACAAAATCTAATAGCTGTTTTACTCCAGCCGAAGTGAATGAGTGATGGACAGTAGTGGGGACAGCTTACCCTGTTCTCTCTGTCGTTCCAGTCCATCTTGTTCCCATCATGTTGTCCTGGCCCGTCTCCCGATGACCTCCTCTTACGACTTCATGGAACAGAAAATATTCACATCAGGACTCTGAATGACCTACACTAAAAACATAGCCAACTATTATTTCAAGAAGAGGAGACAGTGAGGTAATATGTCCTCATCTCAACAGAAGATGATTTCTGATAGGGTTGCAAAAGTTTTCCAGAAATACCACTTGGAATATTCCTGGAAATAAGCACAAAATACAGAATCATGCAAACAGGATTTCTGGAAACCTAGAAATGTTGGGAAAGTTAACAGAATTTTGCAACGCTACACACAATCTGTCAAAGTGTCAGCATAATAACTGATGGGTTGGCCAATGGGCATACCTTGAAACAGTTGGGCATTCCTGTCTAAGCGTTTCGATGTCTGTGAACTGCACGGCTTGTCCTCCACCTCTCGTTGAACACGTCTCCCTGAAGAGGTAGACAACTATCAGATTAAGAGATGTACCACGCAGAAACACTCAAAGTGAGGGATACAAATGCATTCCCCTCCACAGGTAAATCAGGGACAGTGCATTCGGTAAGTATTCAGACCACCACTTTTCCCACATTTTGTTATAGCCTTATTCTAAAATGGATTAAGAAAAAAAAAACTAAATCTATACACAATACCCCATAATGACAAAGAACAGTTTATTACATTTTAAATAAAGTATTCAGACCCTTTGCTACAAGACTCAAAATTGAGCTCAGGTGCATCTTGTTTCCATTGATCATCCTTGAGATGTTTCTACAACTTGGGAGTCCACCTGTGGTAAATTCAATTGATTGGACATGATTTGGAAAGGCGCACACACACACCTGTGAAGTTTGGAACCACTAAGACTCCAAACTGAGCAATCGGGGGAGAAGAGCCTTTGTCAAGGAGGTGACCAAGAACCTGATGGTCACTCTGAAAGAGCTCCAGAGTTCCTCTGAGGAGATGGGAGAACCTTCCAGAAGGACAACCATCTCTGCAGCACTCCACCAATCAGACCTTTATGGTAGAGTGGCCAGACGGAAGCCACTCCTCAGTAGAAGGCACAAGACAGCCTGCTTGGAGTTTGCCAAAAGACACCTAAAGGACTCTGACCATGAGAAACAAGATTCTCTGCTCTTATGAAACCAAGATTGAACTCTTTGGCCTGAATGCCAAGAGTCAGATATGGAGGAAACCTGGCACCCTCCCTACGGTGAAGCATGGTGTTGGCAGCATCATGTTGTGGGGATGTTTGTAGCATCATACCCAAGAAGACGAGGGTGTAATCGCTTCCAAAAGGTACAAAGTACTGAGTAAAGGGTCTGAATACTTATGTAAATGTGTCCGTAAAAAAAAAAAAAAACATCTGCAGAAACCTGTTTTTGCCTTGTCATTATGGGGTATTGTGTCTAAATTGATGAGGGGAAAAAACTATTTAATCTATTTTTGAATAAGGTTGTAACGTAACAAAATGTGGAAAAAGTCAAGGGGTCTGAACACTTTCCAAATGCACTGTACATGGTTGTAGCAGTATAAATCTCTATTTCTGTTTGAAACATTATTACTACAACTCATTGCTCAGGTAGCAAGATCATTCAATAGTAGTCGGAAAGATTCAAACCCAGAAGGTGAAAAAGTCTAAAATGAGACAGAAACAAAGAGACACCAATTGAGGAAATTTTTTTTTTTCTTATTTTTTTTTACCTTGATCAGTTTGGTCTGAATCTCCCCATCGGAGGCAAGCTCCTGATGCGTGAGAACATACTTGTGGGATTTAGACAGAGCTTTCTCGCTGGCCGCTGACACTTTGATTGCATTGGGTATGATTGGCTGCATGACGGTGTCTAAATCCAAATTAGAGAGTGGTTTGTGATCTACCCATCGCTGCCCACCCGCTGAGTGTGAGCGTCTGTGGTGCGGGCGAATCGGTGTCCCCGTGGTCTGGTGGGTCCCATTTAAAACAGGGAGGAAAAGACAAAATCAGGGAATTATTGACAGTTGTGGTGTTAAGAGCCATCGGGTTAGTAGTAGCAGCGTCTATGGAGGACCGGCGGCAGGCGTTAGTGTGGGTAGAGTGGGCTGGCAGAACACAGGCGTTAGTGTGGGTAGAGTGGGCTGGTAGAACACAGGCGTTAGTGTGGGTAGAGTGGGCTGGCAGAACACAGACGTTAGTGTGGGTAGAGTGGGCTGGCAGAACACAGGCGTTAGTGTGGGTAGAGTGGGCTGGCAGAACACAGGCGTTAGTGTGGGTAGAGTGGGCTGGCAGAACACAGGCGTTAGTGTGGGTAGAGTGGGCTGGCAGAACACAGGCGTTAGTGTGGGTAGAGTGGGCTGGCAGAACACAGGCGTTAGTGTGGGTAGAGTGGGCTGGCAGAACACAGGCGTTAGTGTGGGTAGAGTGGGCTGGCAGAACACAGGCGTTAGTGTGGGTAGAGTGGGCTGGCAGAACACAGGCGTTAGTGTGGGTAGAGTGGGCTGGCAGAACATAAAGCCCATGGTTTATAGACAGTATAGTTTGAGGTGGTATGGTGGTATGTCCAGGTATAATTGGACAATCCTCTATGCTGTGGAGGTTCAAATAAAAACAGATAATTTTCTAAAAACCCTTCCTGTAAGCTTGGCTAATAGAAGACCAATGACAAGTATACTGTAAGTCAATATACAGTGGCAAGTAGGTGAACCCTTTGGAATTACCTGGATTTCTGCATTAATTGGTTTTCAAATTTGATCTGATCTTCATCTAAGTCACAACAATAGACACTGTGCTTAAACTAATAACTATTGTTTTTTTGTCTATATTGAATACATCATTTAAACTTTCAGTGTAGGTTGGAAAAAGTATGTGAACCCCAAGGCTAATGACTTCTCCAAAAGCTAAATTGGAGTCAGCTAACCTGGAGTCCAACCAATGAGATGTTGGTTAGAGCTGCCTTGCCCTATAAACAAAGTTTTACAAAAAATAGTTTGCTATTCAGAAGCATTGGCTGATGTGAACCATGCCTCGAACAAAAGAGATCTCAGAAGCCATAAGATTAAGAATTGTTGACCCACATAAAGCTGGAAAGGGTGACAAAAGTATCTCTAAAAGCCTTGATGTTCATCAGTCCAGGGTAAGACAAACTGTCTATAATGGAGAAAGTTCAGCACTGTTGCTACTCTCCCTAGGAGTGGCTGTCCTGCAAAGATGACTACAAGAGCACAGTGCAGAATGCTCAATGAGGTTAAGAAGAATCCTAGAGTGTCAGCTAAAGACTTACAGAAATCTCTGGAACATGCTAACATCTGACGAGTCCAAGAGAGTACCAGGATGTTCCACAGCGCTACTGGCAAAATATTCTGTGGACAGATGAAACTAAAGTTGTTTGGAAGGAACACACAACACTATGTGTGGAGAAAGAAATATGCACAGCAACATGAAAACCTCATCCCAACTGTAAAGTATGGTGGAGGGAGCCTCATGGTTTGGGGCTGCTTTGCTGCCTCAGGGCCTGGGACAGCTTGCTATCAGACAGAACAATTAACTCAAGTTATCAAGACTTGTTGCAGAAGAATGTAAGGCTGTCTGCCTGCCAATTGAAGCTCAACAAAAGTTGGGTGATGCAACAGGACAATGACCCAAAACACAGAAGTAAATCAACAACAGAATGACTTCAACAGAAGAAAATACACCTTCTGGTCTGGCCCAGTCAGTCCTGACCTCAACCTGATTGAGATGCTGTGGCATGACCTCAAGAGAGCAGTTCACACCAGACATCACAAGAATATTTCTGAACTGAAACAGTTTTGTAAAGAGGAATGTTCCAAAATTCCTCCTGACCGTTGTGCAGGTCTGATCCGCAACTACAGAAAACGTTTGGTTGAGGTTATTGCTGCCAAAGGAGGGTCAACCAGTTATTAAATCCAAGGGTTCACATACTTTTCCCACCCTGCACTGTGAATGTTTACAGTGTGTTCAAATGAAAAGTATAATTGTTTGTGTAAGTTTAAGCAGACTGTTGTATATATGATCAATTTATGCAGAAATCCAGGTATTTCACATACTTTCTCTTGCCACTGTATATACACATTAGCTGCCAACATTATGATTGAAACCAGGTTAGATATGAGTTTTACAGCAGCAATCTATAGCATTATGAATGGATTGTTTCATAAGAGTATTATTAGTACTTGGTAGTTGATTAGGATCCCCGTTAGCTTAAGCAGCTACTCTTCCTGGGGTACACAAATAGTCTGAGGAGATGTGTGAATATTGTATATGTGAAAGTGTTGAAAAATGTTACCTACTGTAGATAATGCAGCCTGCACTAGGGGACATGGTAACATAACATGGGAGGATAATGGTGATGATAAATGTGATGAGGACACCCTGGTTATCAGTCCTGTGGTGGCCATTACAGACAACCAAACACACACATCAAGCAGCTATTGATGCAATTCTGCAGGGTGATTGTTTAAGGATCTACAAGCATAGCAGAACTAGCTACAGTAAATCTACACACAGATTAAAGCCTATAGGACTACAAGCATAGCAGAACAGGCTACAGTACATCTACACACACACAAACACACAGATTAAAGACTACAGGACTACAAGCATAGCAGAAATAGCTACAGTACATCTACACACACACAAACACACAGATTAAAGCCTACAGGACTACAAGCATAGCAGAACTAGCTACAGTACATCTACACACACACAAACACACAGATTAAAGCCTACAGGACTACATGCATAGCAGAACAGGCTACAGTACATCTACACACACACAAACACACAGATTAAAGACTACAGGACTACAAGCATAGCAGAAATAGCTACAGTACATCTACACACACACAAACACACAGATTAAAGCCTACAGGACTACAAGCATAGCAGAACTAGCTACAGTACATCTACACACACACAAACACACAGATTAAAGCCTACAGGACTACATGCATAGCAGATCTAACTACTGTGATGATACCAGCGTCGCAATTTTTTGTTTCCATGGCAAAAATTAAACCAGGAAACAGACCCAACTCTTCGGCCTTTAAAAACCTGCTACAAGGTAAGATTGTGTTTTGTTTTCTTGCCATGACACTAAGGAGTATCCATACTGGTATCAGCCTGGTCCTAATAGCTAGCACATGTACAGTAGGTAAGTATACAAACCAAGCAGCTACAGTTCTACCCGGGTCTAGGGTGTAGTTCTATCCAGGTTTACAAAGCACGGCAGATCCAGCTACTTAAAGTTTACCTCCTGATTTCCAAGACACCGATTAAGCCAAAAGCAGGACTATTGCTTCATCTTTGTCTGGGAAACCAGTCCCTTAGAGTGAAATTCTAACACACACTAACCCTTGAGCTTGACTCTAGGTCTAGCCCATGTGTGTGGCTGGGGCCCGGAGCCTCTGTCTCAGGGGCCCATCGCTGGCCTCTCCTGCGGCCCACACTGCTGCTTCCGTATGGGGTCGCTGTTCTGTACGCGCCGGGTGTCCCGGGGGGGTCCCTACCATTGGGGAACCTCTGCTCCCACTCAGAGATGACGGAGGCTACTGAGAGACTACCAGCAGAGGAGGAGGGTGGGAGGGGGTGGCACTGAGCTGTGCTGACCTGGGGGTGGTAGCAGGAGGGAGTCTGGGAGTATTATATGAAGGCTGTAGCATCTCCAACAGTGTAGATAACATTGTAACAAATAGAACCAACACGATGCACTATTCTACATGACAGACAAATCATATCTGTTCTACAGCAAACAAGTTTCTATCTGAACACTGTAATGTCACAAATATCAGCAGTGTGAAACAGAGGACAACACATGCAGGTGGCCAGTAACAGTGAGACAGCAGAGTAATAGTACATGTGGTCTGATGACACAGCACCTGCTTAGTAGACAGACTCATACATCTTCAACCCACCATGCAACACAACAGTCCATCAACATTAGAATAGTTCCACAGTCAATATCCACTACAATAACGTCAAATCAATCATTTATAGATGGAGCGATGGAGAGAGAATGACAGAGCGAGGGGGAGACGGAGAGATGCGAGAGGGAGAAAGAGAGGCAGTGACCGGGTGTAACAACTCACGGGCAATGGCGAGCGAGATCTCTTCTCGGGGACGCGAGGCTGGTCCTTCTCCCGGGAGTTCCTCTGGGGCTTGTCTGGGGTGGTGGGGACGCTGCTGCTCTGAGGTGGTGCTGTTGTTGCTCTCTGATACGATGGCCTTCAGCTGCTTCAGCTTCTCATCCTTCACCCACAGCTTGTTCTGCATCTCCAGCTGTTTGGCGTTCACACGACGCTCCTGAGGTCGCAAGAGGAAACGTTAACTACACAACTTCAACTAAATGTAAGTAGAACGACAACCACCACACCTACCGTCAACTATGTTTATGACCCACAGTCTGGGGTTAGTTAGCAGCTGAGTGACCCCCACAGTCTGGGGTTAGTTAGCAGCTGAGTGACCCCCCACAGTCTGGGGTTAGTTAGCAGCTGAGTGACCCCCACAGTCTGGGGTTAGTTAGCAGCTGAGTGACCCCCACAGTCTGGGGTTAGTTAGCAGCTGAGTGACCCCCACAGTCTGGGGTTAGTTAGCAGCTGAGTGACCCCCCACAGTCTGGGGTTAGTTAGCAGCTGAGTGACCCCCACAGTCTGGGGTTAGTTAGCAGCTGAGTGACCCCCCACAGTCTGGGGTTAGTTAGCAGCTGAGTGACCCCCCACAGTCTGGGGTTAGTTAGCAGCTGAGTGACCCCCCACAGTCTGGGGTTAGTTAGCAGCTGAGTGACCCCCACAGTCTGGGGTTAGTTAGCAGCTGAGTGACCCCCCCAGTCACAGTCTGACCCCCCACAGGGGTTAGTTAGCAGCTGAGTGACCCCCCACAGTCCCACAGTCTGGGGTTAGTTAGCAGCTGAGTAACCCCCTTACAGTCTGTGGTTAGTTAGCAGCTGAGTGACCCCCTCACAGTCTGTGGTTTATTTTATCTTTATTTTACTAGGCAAGTCAGTTAAGAACAAATTCTTATTTTCAATGACGGCGCGTACAGTGGGTTAACTGCCTGTTCAGGGGCAGAACGACAGATTTTGTACCTTGTCAGCTCAGGGATTTGAACTTACAACCTTTTGGTTACTAGTCCAATGCTCTAACCACTAGGCTACCCAAATGCATGGGTTTAGTTAGCAGCTGAGTGACCCCCTTACAGTCTGGGCTTAGTTAGCAGCTGAGTGACCCCCTCACAGTCTGTGGTTAGTTGGCAGCTTAGTGACCAGATCTATTGAAAGAGTGGAGGGAGGGCTGAGTGAGTAGAGGGAGGGCTTAGGGGAGGAGGGTAACACTCCACTTACACACTCCTTCTCCCACTGGTGTTTGGTGTCAGACACCATGCCCTGCATGCGTGCCTCCATGCGCTTCCTCTCCGACAGCTCCCGCTGCAGCCTCTGCTCCCGGCTCTCCAGCTCCTGCTGCAGCGACCGCTTGTCCCCCTCATAGATATTGGTGGTCTTCTGAAGAATGTCAATCTGAGAGGGATGGGCATAAGGCATTAAAAGGTATGTAAAAAGTTCAGGATCATTTTGAAATTAGTTCAATTAGGATGTACGAATGCATGGGTTTCAGTGATATAAAAATGTAGCTGAGGAGAGAACGAGGGGCGAACGAGGCAGGGGGGGGGAGAGAACGAGGTTGGGGGAGGAGAGAACGAGGCGGGGGAAGAGAGAACGAGGCGGGGGGAAGAGAGAACGAGGGGGGGAAGAGAGAACGAGGCGGGAGGAGGGGGGAAGAAGAAGAGGTTGGGGGAGGAGAGAACGAGGTTGGGGGGAAGAGAGAACGAGGTTGGGGGGGGAGGAGAGAACGAGGTGGGGGGAAGAGAGAACGAGGGGGGGGGAAGAGAGAACGAGGTTGGGGGGAAGAGAGAACGAGGTTGAAGAGAGAACGAGGTTGGGGGAAAAGAGAGAACGAGGTTGGGGGAAGAGAGAACGAGGTTGGGGGAAGAGAGAACGAGGTTGGGGGAAGAGAGAACGAGGTTGGGGGAAGAGAGAACGAGGTTGGGGGAAGAGAGAACGAGGTTGGGGGGGAAGAGAGAACGAGGCGGGGGGGAGCAGAGAACGAGGCGGGGGAGGAGAGAACGAGGGGGGGAGGAGAGAACGAGGCGGGGGAGGAGAGAACGAGGCGGGGGGAGGAGAGAACGAGGTTGGGGGGGAGGAGAGAACGAGGCGGGGGGGGAAGAGAGAACGAGGTTGGGGGAAGAGAGAACGAGGTTGGGGGAAGAGAGAACGAGGCGGGGGAAGAGAGAACGAGGCGGGGGGGGGAAGAGAACGAGGCGGGGGAAGAGAGAACGAGGCGGGGGGAAGAGAGAACGAGGCGGGGGGAAGAGAGAGAGGGAGGACTGCGACTTCACCTTGTATTCCAGCATTTTGGATTTCTTCTCCAGCCGATCCATCTCATTCTTCTGGTTGAACATGATCTTGTCCTTCTCCCCTAGTTTACCCCGCTGTTCATGGATAAAGTTCTCCTTGGCCATCAGATGGCCATCAAACTCCTGGAGCATGGATTTCAGTGTGTTGGCTGTTGGTAAAGGGGGGAAAGGAATGGAAATGAATCCATTGGTACAAATGTAACTTTACTCTTGTCCACTAAAGGTAGACAATATGTTTACACTAACTAAACATTTACGTATAGCAAAACATGCCCCAAGAAAAGCCAGATAAACATCAAAAGACAATGATGAATTTAAATAGAGGACGTCTATGACATTTCAAACAATAGGAGACTAAAGGTGCAGCTCTAAAGCCCATAGTATTTTATGAGGGTCCCTTAAGACGTTGCTGAAGCAGCAGCTACTCTTCCTGGAGTCAACACAGAACATGACATAATACAGAACATTAAACAGACAACTACAGTACATACATTTACAATAAATAGAGGTCCTGTACTGACAAAGTACCCTTAATTAGGTCTATAGTGGCCTGGTCCGTACCAGTTCTGGTGTACTGCTCAGTGATCATCTGGCGGATGCGGTGCCTCCTCTCCAGCACCTCTATGAGGCGGGGCAGGATCTGCTCATCGGTGGGGTCCACCAACTCACAGGCAGGCAGGGCCGGCAGGCTGTCCAGGAGCTGGTTCAGCACCGAGCCATCCTCTGGAAGATCAGTGAAGAACAGATTGACTTAACATTAGTGTTGGCTGAGGTGGTCACATTGGACGGTTCTAACATGACCCATGTACAATCAGATGCTTTAAAATGAGATGTGAAAGCCCTCCTGCTTTGTAGCTAGCTAGATATATCTCTCTCTCTCTCCGTGTGATTATGTGTGTGTACATACCGGTGTTGTTGGATCCCCCAGGGCGCTCCTCCTGGCGTCGTGACAACTCGTCTCTGAAGGCCTGGTTCCGGTGTCTCCGCCCGCCGCCAGGCTGCAAATAGGCCTGTCCACCGGCCGCGCCACCTCAACCTCCTGGGTCAACTCCGCAAAGCGCATGACCAACTGAAGGAACACACACACGGTTACGTCTGGTTGATATTTCCATTTCTTGGGGCTGTTATTGGGATCTATGGTTTCTTGGGGCTGTTATTGGGATCTAACTCAGTTACCATGGTTTCTTGGGGCTGTTATTGGGATCTAACTCAGATCAGTTACCATGGTTTCTTGGGGCTGTTATTGGGATCTAACTCAGATCAGTTACCATGGTTTCTTGGGGCTGTTATTGGGATCTAACTCAGATCAGTTACCATGGTTTCTTGGGGCTGTTATTGGGATCTAACTCAGATCAGTTACCATGGTTTCTTGGGGCTGTTATTGGGATCTAACTCAGATCAGTTACCATGGTTTCTTCATAGTCGTCAGCTTTAGGGTTGACACACACAACCATGCGGACTTTCCCTTCACCGTCAAAATAGTTCTTGAACAGATGAGTGACTTTAGAGTCTCTGTAAGGAACCATCTGAAACAAAAACACACAGTATCATTGTGTTACTTTATGACATAATATCAGTGCTCGACTCATCTGGTCTACAGTTTTATCAAGTACACAGAGATTCATTCAAAATGACTAACCCGGTTTGTTCCACACATCTGGTTCTCTCGGAGGACTTCTATACAGGTGCGTAAGGTCATCAGGGACTGGTTGATGTTGCCTGGGGAAAGAGTGGAGATGCCAGGTAAAGATGGGTGCATGTTGTGAAGTTGTCAGAAGGTTAGTACTAGTCTGGGTACCAGTCTGTTTAGCCATGATTCCACTCCTGTCATGCTAAACATGTGGCATATGACACAGAGCACAAGGAGTGGAATGTTAGCTAAACAGACTGGTCCCCAGGCTAGGTCAGTGGTGCTGTTAGACAAACAGAATGTTAGCTAAACAGAGTGGTCCCCAGGCTAGGTCAGTGGTGCTGTTAGACAAACTGAATGTTAGCTAAACAGACTGGTCCCCAGGCTAGGTCAGTGGTGCTGTTAGACAAACAGAATGTTAGCTAAACAGACTGGTCCCCAGGCTAGGTCAGTGGTGCTGTTAGACAAACAGAATGTTAGCTAAACAGAGTGGTCCCCAGGCTAGGTCAGTGATGCTGTTAGACAAACAGAATGTTAGCTAAACAGACTGGTCCCCAGGCTAGGTCAGTGGTGCTGTTAGACAAACAGAATGTTAGCTAAACAGAGTGGTCCCCAGGCTAGGTCAGTGATGCTGTTAGGCAAACAGAAAAGTAAAGGATTTTTCTATGGGTCCTACGTTGTCAGCTCACCTGCTTCCCGGAGGCGGCTGCCCTCTGCTTTAGTCCTGCTGGTGCGTTCACTTCCTGCCAGGTCCACCAGACACAGCTGGCTAACAGTCACCTGGTTCTTGTCCTGTAACACAGCCAGGCTATCAGAGGCTAGGCTATCAGAGCTAGCACTGGTTGAAGTCCATGTGGTCCAGTGATAGCTGTTAGCCTGCCTGCTCTGCATTGGGTCTTCTAGTGAAACATACATAAGCTAACACAGCGTCTACTAGTGACGGAGCAACAGATATATATTGTGCTAGCTCACATAGTAATTATAGGATGTTTGAGTTGGTTTGTTATCTTAAGGTTAGGTCAAGGCAAGGATGGAGAGTACACCAAAGCCACTGAGCCCAGGCTAGTACTGGTCACACATTCTCCCAACTAGCCTCCCGGCTAGAGACATTTTGTATTTTCAGATATCGCATGGCACAGATATTAAACCCAGGCTACTAAAAAATGTGGTGTACTAGCCTGGCTGGCCAGTGCCCAAAATCCTTGTTCCATCCCTGGGTCAAGGTAGTGGATTTTGTCTTCACTTCTACATGAAGAACTGTATCGGCGAGATATAAAGACGCAAGGTTCAAGTCACCTGCAGAATGTGGTCTCCATCTGCGTCCAGCGGAGCTTGTGCCAGTTTGACAATGAACACACTGTGAGAGCGACTGGACTCGCGGTTCAGCTGAGTATCGGCAATCCTCCTTTTCTTTTGGCCTGGAAAGAAGTAAATACTGTAGACTAATACAGAGGGGAAAAAAATTGTTTTCCTTCAAAAGAAATGACTAAAATCCCACTCACCCCGCCAAAACACTTCGAAGGCTTCCACTGTGGACTTCACCTCGACCTCTGTGCATCCCGACACATACATGTTGTGGTTCTGGTCCTCACGTAAAATCTTTGATTGAGGCGGTCTGCAACCGTGGAGAGCAACAATACGGTTAACCACCACACAGCCTACAACAAATAAACTAGACTATAACCACAAGCAAAAAGTCAACATGACAATGTTAAAACAACGGTTATGACTGTTCAAAACAGTCAAGGGGGAAAAGACATGCATTATGTCAAGCTTCCCAGCCGCAGCACAGATCAGTTTCCCCAAAGCCATTCAGGGACGTGTGAACACCAACCTCATGATAATCAGCAGTTTAAAAACACTACCTCTACAAAGGCAACCAGAGACAGAGGGATAAAAGCAATACGACATGTTTAAATGTATATACTATATAATAACACCACATACCATACGCATCATATGCAGGGTTCTAGATTGGGAGGGGATGATGGTACCATACGCATTACATGCAGGGTTCTAGATTGGGAGGGGATGATGGTACCATACGCATTACATGCAGGGTTCTAGATTGGGAGGGGATGATGGTACCATACGCATTACATGCAGGGTTCTAGATTGGGAGGGGATGATGGTACCATACGCATTACATGCAGGGTTCTAGATTGGGAGGGGATGATGGTACCATACGCATTATACACAGGGTCCCTACATTGGGAGGGGATGTAGTGGAGGGATGATGGTACCATACGCATTATACACAGGGTCCCTACATTGGGAGGGGATGTAGTGGAGGGATGATGGTACCATACGCATTATACACAGGGTCCCTACATTGGGAGGGGATGTAGTGGAGGGATGATGGTACCATACGCATTATACACAGGGTCCCTACATTGGGAGGGGATGTAGTGGAGGGATGATGGCTAGATAATTCTGACATGTTTTTCTACTTTTAAACTGTATACACTTAGCCTGGGACCAGATATATGAAACTGCTTCAAAGGTGAAACAAAGCTAGTTGATCAGTGTGGTCCCAGGCTAGTTTCACACAGACCACGTACATCAACTCAGGGTTCTGTAGAGGTGTGCCTCCACCGGGTCGCCTAACAAACACAAAACATTTCACATCTCCAACCTACAATACATCTTACATTGACTGGTGCATTCTGAACACTAAAATTAACTGTAGAAGATACAAATGACAGGAAAGACGTGGGGTTGGACCACTCTGGCAGAATGATTTACTGGTCTCCCTTTATATATCTTTTTAATTAAATTACATAACTACTGGTAACACAAAGCCTGGACTTACTTGGGTCGTATGGGGTCTATTGGCGTGTCTTCCAGCAGATCGTAGATGTAGTTATTGTATATTTCTATGTAGGATACAAACACACTGTAGCAGCTGTCCTCGTCAACTCCCTCACATTTGCAAGCCTCCTCTGGACTGATCATGTCTGCGAACTCTGGGTCAGGTTTTTGCCTGAAAGACAGAACCAACACAAAACCTGTCTCAAACCAGCTTCAACAATCAAGAAAGTGCCATTTCCAGTATAATTTCAACAGGTTGTCTTTATGTCATCCAAATAGTCTCTGAAACACTAAAATCAATGCATGAAAGATGTCAATAGCCGAGCATCTAGTTACATCTGAGGGTGATCACAAATGTGTGCAGGAAACATGTTTGGCTTATAAAACCCATGCATACTTTGAGGACGGTGTTTTGGGCACGGTGGACTGTTGATTTGATTCTCTCTTCTGTCTCTCCAGGAGAGCGTCCACCTGACCTTGGATCTCCATGCCATTCTTGTCGTCCGTCCTAAACACCTGCAAGATTGAACATTTGAAAGCTAGATGTATAGGAATTAGCGCTCAATTTAACATGTGGAGAACCTGAAATTCAAATAGTCAAATAATATTGGCTTTTTTGCACATATTTGCTGTTGAATAAAAAGGCCAACTCAAAGTTAAGTCTCTCACAAGCACTTGATTGGCTAATGCACCAACACATTCAGTTCAATGTATAAATCTCTGATGAAAAGACAAGGACAAAAGCATACAATGATGCTCTGTAGGAACAGAGTTGTACACCCAGAGATATGACAGAAAATAAGTCCTACAAATCTCTTGGCCTGTAATGGACCGATGCTGTTGAATAGCATGTCCAGAGAGCGGGGGAGGAGACCACCTTCTCCAGGAGAGCCTGTCATGGTAAACGTCTTTCCACTGCCTGTGACGCCATAAGTGAAAAGCAATCCTATGGACAGCAAAGAAAAACAAATCGCCGCTCAACACCATGTCGAAAACGAATACTTTAAAAACGTATGCATTATTACAAATAAATGAGCAGTTTCACTCACTTACCATTCTTGCAGTGAATAAGGTCATCCACAAGTGGTTTGGCAACATCCTCAAACAACTCTATTTGGGAGGTTTGAATTCCAAACACTTTTTTAAAGGAGTACTGAGTCTGTGAAAGAAAGCACGTTCATTATGAGATGACATCATAGAGAGACGGTCTATGAAAGTAAACACCATTATGAGATGACATCATAGAGAGAGACGGTCTATGAAAGTAAACACCATTATGAGATGACATCATAGAGAGACGGTCTATGAAAGTAAACACCATTATGAGATGACATCATAGAGAGACGGTCTATGAAAGAACACGTTCATTATGAGATGACATCATAGAGAGACGGTCTATGAAAGAAAGTAAACACCATTATGAGATGACATCATAGAGAGAGACGGTCTATGAAAGTAAACACCATTATGAGATGACATCATAGAGAGACGGTCTATGAAAGTAAACACCATTATGAGATGACATCATAGAGAGAGACGGTCTATGAAAGTAAACACCATTATGAGATGACATCATAGAGAGACGGTCTATGAAAGTAAACACCATTATGAGATGACATCATAGTCTATGAAAGTAAACACCATTATGAGATGACATCATAGAGAAAGACGGTCTATGAAAGTAAACACCATTATGAGATGACATCATAGAGAGACGGTCTATGAAAGTAAACACCATTATGAGATGACATCATAGAGAGACGGTCTATGAAAGAAAGAACACGTAAACACCATTATGAGATGACATCATAGAGAGATTGAAAGAACATCATTATGAGATGACACAGGAAGACGCATCAGAGAGAGAGATGTAATGTAGCTAGCTGTGTTACACCGGTACCTCTTTGTATTCCCCATTGCGGTTGGCTTTGATGCCATCAGGAGCATGCAGCTGAATGGTGGTGCTGCTGATCATTTCAATACAACACTCCTCATCTGTAGCTCCTAAAGGGCGGATACGGCAGTACACCTGCACACAGCAAATCACCATACTGTAAGACGTGTCATTCATTAGCTACGTATACATTATTTAGTCATTATCACCTTGCCTTTAGTAACTATTAATTGAAGTGACAGCTGACAGTGACCAACTTACACCAACTGGGTCTTTTTGTGTGTGGGATGTTTTCTTCAGGGGAGGCCTCCGTGGAGTTTTGCCCTTTCTGTGAAACGAATGAGGGGCATTTAGAGGTTGAGTAGCTACAGTACATTTACACAGTGATGGACTTGGAGAAAGTGGCAGAACAAAACAACACTGCAGCAAGACACGGCTAGCATAACTAAGGCCCTAAAAATGGTCAAAAAGACCCCAGCCATAGACTGTTCTCTAGGACAAAAAGGCTTCTCAACAGTTTTTACCCCCAAGCCATAAGACTCCTGAACAGGTAATCAAATGGCTACCCAGACTATTTGCATTGTTTGCCCCCAACCCTCTTTTTACGCTGCTGCTACTCTGTTTATCATATATGCATAGTCACGTTAACTATACATTCATGTACATACTACCTCAACTGGCCGACCAACCAGTGCTCCCGCACATTGGCTAACCTGGCTATGTGCATTGTGTCCCGCCACCCACCAACCCCTCTTTTACATACTGCTACTCTCTGTTCATCATATATGCATAGTCACTTTAACCATATCTACATACTACCTCAATTAGCCTGACTAACCAGTGTCTGCATGTAGCCTCGCTACTGTATATAGCCTGTCTATTTACTGTTTTATTTCTTTACTTACCTATTGTTCAATACATTTTTTGCACTATTGGTTAGAGCCTCTAAGTAAGCATTTCACTGTAAGGTCTACACCGGTTGTATTCTGCGCACGTGACAAATAAACGTTGATTTGTCCCCAGTCCACCTGGTCATGCTGCTGCTCCAGTTTCAACTGTTCTGCCTGCGGCTATGGAACCCTGACCTGTCCCAGACCTGCTGTTATCAACTCTCTAGAGACAGCAGGAGCGGTAGAGATTATTGTATATATTTTTTAAGCCTTTATTTAGGTAGGCCGGTTGAGAACAAGTTTACAACTGCGACCTGGCCGCAGTTGTAAAGCAGTGTGACAAAAAACAGAGTTACACATGGAATAAACAAACGTACAGCCAACAACACAATAGAAAAGGTCTATATACAGTGTGTGCAAATGAGAAGATTAGGGAGGTAAGGCAATAAATAGGCCGTAGTGACGAAGTAATTACAATTTAGCAATTAAACACTGGAGTGATAGATACTCTGAATGATCGGCTATGAAAAGCCAACTGACATTTACTCCTGAGGTGCTGACCTGTTGCACCCTCTACAACCACTGTGATTATTATTATTTGACCCGGATGGTCATTTATGAACATTTGAACATCTTGGCCATGTTCTGTTATAATCTCCACCAGGTACAGCCGGTTCCCTCTCTAGGTTTCTTCATTAGGTTTTGGCCTTTCTAGGGAGTTTTTCCTAGCCACTGCTTCTACATCTGCATTGCTTGCTGTTTGGGGTTTTAGGCTGGGTTTCTGTACAGCACTTTGTGACATAATCTGATGGAAAAAGGGGCTTTATAAATACATTTGATTGATTAACCATGGAGTCAGCGCCAGATGTTTCTCAGGAAAACTGTCCATTTCGTTTTCATGCTAGGTAGCAGAAGCCACAGCAGTCATTTTGGACTGGCAGTGTCAGCCAATCAACTCCTTTTCTTGTTCAACTTGACATGCCATTCCAATATGGCCGATGTGGCTACTAGTAGCTAGCATTAGGACAGATGGCAGTTTACTTCAAACTAACCGTTGTTCAATCTTATCGGTGTAACTATTGGGATAATGGGACAATTCGGAGTACAAGGTATTTCTTCAGTCCTGCATTGAGGTACCTTTCAGATATATCTTGCACTGTTTCCTAGTGCATTAAGCTACACAGTTAGCCTGTCAGACCCTGGTGCAGCTGTAAGCAAGCGGGTCGGATTTGCTGGCTACAAAATCAGCCCACCCTTCAGAAAAGTATACATGTTCAAGTCAACCTCGCAAACTGGCGTCTCAATTTATTGTGTTGGCTAACGTCCATGCATTATGGAGTAGCTTGCTAAACTGGCGAACATTACATTCGACATGATACTTAGATATCACGCCATTGTGGCTAGTTAGTTATCAATGCAGGTTATCTGCCGGTTTAGTTAGCTAGAAGGCTAAAATGCTAACTGCTGTCTACCTTGTTCGCTATCGTTATTAAACTCCTTACGAATGAAAACGTTACATAATAGTATTGTACTTACGCAGGTCTTTGCATTTTTAATGTTGCCTTTGTTTATCTTTCCCCTTAAGTTCGATGAGCTTCTTCAGTTTTTGAAAATTCCCTCTCGTGTGACGTCACGTAAGTGTTGGTGGTTTTGCGCCAATAGAAACGCAGACAGCTTAATCATTATGCGAAGGAAGCCCCGCCCCTACATTTGTGTCGCCCAAAAGTACCTTCTTATCTTTCCTGACCGAACATATAGGATCAGCTGAGTGTGTGCTGCACACAAATGCATTATATGTTGGGAATAAAACTAACCATATCTTCAATAATCATTCAATAAAAAACAATATTGTGTACAATGTCTTTTTCAAGAATATTGTGCGCCTATGATAAAATCCAAAGTGATCCTCTAGCCGACATGTGATTAATGAAATAAGAAAAACAAAGTGAGCTCTTCTTCAAATGTACTACAATGAGAAAACAGTGTTTGGAGTTTGCTGTAGGCCTAGTTCATGTGTTGCATTCACAGGATGTTTTTACTCCCTAGTTTATTTCAAGGTAATACACAGACACCTTTTATTTATGAGAATTCACAATAAATAACATTTCAAAATATATGAACTAAAATGAGACAAGATTTACAGGAGCCAAAGAAAACGTTTAATGTGTAACGGAGAACTATGATGTCTTGGTGATGCTTTAAATAATACTGTACTTAACAGTTTACAGAAAAGATCTGACATGTATAATTTTATCTCTAAAAGGCAGCTTCACTTTAGTAGCTGACCATCATACATACTGTACACTTCATTAATAAGTTACTGTATCCTTCAGTGCTGATTTTAGTTTACAATTTACTACCAAAACCCTCTACTTAACAGCCCTTAGGCTACAGACTGTGGTCCTAAAATTGTTGATGTGTTTGTGGTACATATCCATTGTTTGTGTATAAAAATGATCAAGTGATAAATATATTTAGTATAAAAATAGTGTTTAAAAAGAAAAACTAAATTGAAGGAATATTGAAAATTCATCTTCATGTAACATTCAGTGGATTGATTCTTCATAAACAGTTTGTGACTTCCAACTGCTCCAGTCTCTTCCTGCTCCTCAGTGGATTGATTCTTCATATACAGTTTGACTTCCAACTGCTCCAGTCTCTTCCTGCTCCTCAGTGGATTGATTCTTCATATACAGTTTGACTTCCAACTGCTCCAGTCTCTTTCTGCTCCTCAGTAGCATTGGTAAATCAGCGAACAAAAGCAAGGCCTACGTGTTTAGTACTGTGTACTTGTCCTATAGTCAATGTAATACTACCAAAGATACCACTAACTCTGTCTGTCCCTCATTGCAGTATATATGGAGCTCTTGTTCAGCTACCAGTTTATTCATCCGTGTTGACAATGTGAAGAACAGTTCATTGCTCCTTCCACATTGTATCTTGTCAGGACTTCACCTCTGTCCAACACCAAGAAGCCATAGTGGTTCACTTCAGTTGTTCACCTCTTCTCCCAAGCCCACCCCCACCACAGTGTCCAGTTTAATCATAGTAATAGAATACAAATATATGCCATTTAGCAGACGCTCTTATCCAAAGTGACTTACATTCATGTTTGTATACATTTTTCTTGTGGGTGGCCCTGTGAATCAAATCCACAATCCTGGCATTACAGGCACCATGCTCCACCAACTGAACCATCCAGTTCCTACATCCCATATACATTGTCATTAGCATGTGGCTAGTGCTAGTGGTACTGGCAGCCCTTGGCTATTGGATGTGACTGTGTCTTCTCAGTGTGTTCTCCCCGGGTGGCTGACCAGAGCAGAGGCAGACTAAAGAGGAAGATGATGCCAAGGCTGAGGGTTACACTCAGCAGTGCCGCCCCCAGTGTGTTGGTGAAGGTGATGGGCAGAGAGTACGTGAGGAGCCACGGGCGTCGCGTCACCATGTCCTGCTCAATGGCCTCCATCTGGAAATGAGTGCCGATTATGCCGAACACATGGAACAGTTGGTGGCTGTGACCTGCAGAGGGTGCAAAAGGACTGTGGTTAAATACCTACAGTAGTATTGGTACAGGAGAGGTACGAAGCGGAACTCAATGAGGAGAACTGTAACTGGCCAGCAACAGAGGAACCGGCCTCCACAGCATAAGGGGGAAACAGGAAGGCACAGTGAGACCCAGAGGCAGTGATATAAAGAATACTATGTTGTTTTAATGCTACATATGTCGTACCACTAATGTCAAGCCAGTGTTGATCAGTATCCACTATTACCACAAGTCTTGCACAATACAGTGACAAATCATTCTGAAATTAATCAAACAAGCAGCCTTTCCAGATAGACCATGCACATGCACTGACCTATGTAGTCGAAGCTGCCGGGGGCCAGGCGCTCTGGTAGGTGTGTGGCGAAGAGGAATGCGGTCAAGAAGGCCAGGGCGATGTGGGTGTGGTGGAGAGCGTTGGTATCGTTGTCAGTGCAGCCCTCACCCACACACAAGTAGAGCTGTCAAAACACAGTAGAATGTATTATCCTCACGTCACGTGACAGGCTTCATCACAGTCATACTCCACATGGCTGTTGAACCAAGATAGCATGGTACAGGTGTAGGATATTAATTTGATCACCCGGTTGTTGCAGGACATTTCCTATACAGCAGGAAACACCAACTTGTAGTGTATTTGAGCTTTAAAAAATATTTTTAATTTACAGTTCAAAATTTCAGACTTGATTTGCCCCAACATAAAACGTATAAACCCATACAAAAATGTCCATGAATTATAATCTATAATTATAATCATCATTTCTGTTGCTGCAGGATTATTTTACTGCTGTGAGAAACTGGTCAAATTAAGATCCAATAGCTGTGCATACAGAATTTCAGAACTGTTCATAAATACTTAAACGTACACCTGCATTCCACTGACTTGACCATAATTATACCATTAACCAGACAACAAAGTGTACAGAGCTTGCTAGGTTTCAAAAGATATAGTCGTACAATAATCAGACAATACTAGCTTCAGCTCATTTTCATCCCTAGTCCCATGATCTGACTAAAAACGATAAAAACATCACATGAATCAAACATTGACACAGTACACTTCAATATGACAAACACTGTTCTATACTTTAACTTTTCCTCAGGCACAGAAGAAGTCTGTCACAGAGGGGTGAGAAATGTAATGACTCACCCTGTAGAAGAGAGGAATGTTGTCGAACAGGTAGGGTAATGCGAAAGCTAGAATGCGGAGAAATTTGCCAAACTTTGGGCTCTTACACTCTGAGAATCTGAAGGAAAAAAAAGTTATGGTTGTTTTATCAGTCATCACAATGAGCCAATTCCATGCACATTCGTTATACACTGCAAATAATTATGGATTTTAATTAATCAACGTATGCCATCTCTTTGTTCCCCATCTCTGTGCATTAAGGATAGATGAATAGAAGATGCTCTTAACAGCATCTAGGGATCAAAATATTGCATTACTGTTGCAAGGTTATTAAAATGATTAGAAACCCATTTCCCGTTATTGAATTTGGGAATAAACTGTAGCCTTTATGAACTTGCTCCCAAATAGACACTTTTTCAGTGCATTTTTGTATCTAGTATGAACTCATCTTGTTTAAATATTACACAGGACATTTTCCTGGTTTTATATTCCCGTCACAAATCACTTACAGTGCATTTGGAGAGTATTGAGACCAGTGGACTTCTTCCGTTTAAGAATGATGGAGGCCAGTGTTCTTGGGGACCTTCAATGCTGGAGAAATGTTTTGGTACCCTTCCCCAGATCTGTGCCTCGACACCATCCTGTCTCGGAGCTCTACGGACAATTCCTTCAACCTCATGGCTTGATTTTTGCTCTGACCTGCACTGTCAACTGTGGGACCTTAATAGACATGTGCTTTTCCACATCTTATCCAATCAATTGAATTTGCCACAGGCGGTCTTCAATCAAGTTGTGGAAACATCTCAAGGAGGATCAATGGAAACAGGATGCACACGAGCTCAATTTCTAGTCTAATAGCAAAAACGTTTTTTTTTTAAGGCTGTAAGGTAACAAATGTGGGAAAAGTCAAGGGGTCTGAATGCTTTCCGAATGCACGGCTTTAATTAAATTCACTCACTTGCTCTCCTTACCTTTCACACAATCATATAACTGCTGAGTCATTGTCAGATCAGATTAGCAAAATTGATTCTGTTTTTGTAGCTTTGAAACACATTCCAGTGTAAATGAAGCCAACTCCCTCTTCACATAAAGAACACGCGATCTGTTGCTAACTACTGTACATGTCTTCCCTCTCCTTACCACCTCTTCCAAATAAAACTGCACTTGATAGTCTATCTATGGAGTGACGAGGCCTACATGTTTTTTTGTTAGCTCACACCCACATAATTGAAAAGGGAGGTGCATAGTGCCACTAATATTTCAAGGGCAACTCCACCACTTTTCAACCTCATATTCATTATCTCCAGCACCAAACCAGTGTCTACATATGTGAAAATGGAAATCATGCATTTGATGTATTTGAAACCATTCCACCCATTCTGCTCCAGCCACTACCATGAGCCCATCCTCCCCAATTAAGGTGCCACCAACCTCCTGTGATAGACAGTGAGTTAGGTTAGCAGTAGCACACTGAGTTAGGTTAGCAGTAGCACACTGAGTTAGGTTAGCAGTAGCACACTGAGTTAGGTTAGCAGTAGCACACTGAGTTAGGTTAGCAGTAGCACACTGAGTTAGGTTAGCAGTAGCACACTGAGTTAGGTTAGCAGTAGCACACTGAGTTAGGTTAGCAGTAGCACACTGAGTTAGGTTAGCAGTAGCACACTGAGTTAGGTTAGCAGTAGCACAGCAGTTGACAGATAGCAAAAGAAAACGCATGACATGATGTTTACCTTTTTATGCTGTGATGGTTATATTGGATATATGGTAAACCAAGCCTTAGCAGAAAAGAGGAGGGAGAAGCATTGTGAGAATGCCATCAAGCAGAGAATACTCAGTAATAATTATGAAGAAAGGTAGCCAAACCAGTCAGTGTGCGTTTTAACAACAATGTGTAGGCTTAGTGTGCGATGACAAGCGAAGTCACAATAGCTGCTACACAGTGAAGCTAAACTGAGGTAAAAGACAGGTCCAATTTGCCACCTATCATGCGTGTTTCTACACCTGCATTGCTTGCTGTTTGGGGTTTTAGGCTGGGTTTCTGTACAGCACTTTGAGATATCAGCTGATGTAAGAAGGGATATATAAATACATTTGATTTGATGATATTTTGACAGAAAGGAACTGAAAGGAGCAGTTTCATTCCCCCAAATTAATTCATAACAGCAGTGTGTGTATCAAATCTACATGAAATGTACATTAAAATGTTTCATGTCAAATATGAGTCCACACAGTAGGATTTAGACTAAATGTGATTGTTTCTGGTTGGAGGAACATTGTTATTTTGTAATCTTATTAATTCACAACTCCCAAAGCTAGGAGTCAAGTTGTACAATCACATTCCTTTAAAACCCAGAGCTAATTATACAATATCCTCATTAGCACTATGAGATGCCTGCGATTGAGTGGTTGCTAAACAACAGGCAGGTTGACATTTATTGTCACCAGTCTTGTCCTGGAGGCAGAACTGAGCATTTTCCCCTTAGATAGGCCATATTGTAAACATTCATGAAAACAAACATTTGCTCTTTGGTTTTCATTTAAGGTTAGGTTTAGCAGTGTGGTTAAGGTTGGGGTTAAGGTTTAAAATCAGATTTGATGACTTTGTGGCTGTGCCAGCTAGTGACCACTCTGCAGAGCTGCCTCCAGAACGAGAAAAACACTAACCTGCAAACAACAGTGGCCTTCCAGTAGAAAGCTCTCTTACCTGGAGTAGCAGGCTAAGGCGGTACAGATGACAGTGTTTACCACAGCGATGGGGATATAGTACTGGTGGAACAAACTGTTCACCCACTTATCAGGAATCACGTAGGCAGAATATGTTATGGCAGAGCCTGGAGGGAATCAAATATGCATAACCATACATGCAGGAATATGCACAAATACATAAACATGTGTGTGCATACACAGGTACTGCAAACTATGTGTATATACCATAGACTATATCGGTGTATAATATACACACATACAGATGGAGGATCTTAATTTGATCACCCTGTTCCAGGGGATCTTTCCTACTGTTGCAAACTGGCTCAAATTAAGATCCTCCATGTGGGAACTCATGTGGGAAAGGCATTCATACGTGTGTATACAAAACACACACTGTCACCCTTCAGCATGCAGATGCTGGAAGAAGTGTAGGTTCCAATCTGAGGACTGGCTGGTCCAGGTCTCAGTATCCATGGTACATGTGCTTAAGCACATTCCTGGATGCATTTCCATAACTAATAACGCCCTTTGTATGGCAGGTTGGTGCTACACATGAGTTAGTTTGAGGGTATAGTTACCCTGACTGTACATGATGTCCTGTTCAAGACCTGCTACACACAAAGGGATTTTTAAAACTGGGTGCAGAGCTATATAAATGCAAACCATTATGCGTTGTTCCAGATCATCCCCTACTGCCACCCCTAGACACCTTTTGTAAGCCACTCCTAAATCCAAAAGGATTGAATGGATGGGCCAAATATGGTCATAGAGCCTGTGGTAGGCCAGGCAGTTGGTGCCATTTATCTTACACACATGCACTTCCATCAGATCTGTAAGGAGGCATTTTAACAAGCGACTAGGGGTTGATTTGGGATTGGGGAAACCACAGAATTAGATTAAATGAAACAGGCATAGATGTTTAATGTGATCAATCCAACACTCCAAATTGTACATTAAAAGTATGACTGGCCAGTGTACCCACCACAGAACATCCATTTGAATGAGACTACATTCCCTTCCTACCAGTGGAGGCTGCTGAGGGGAGGACAGCTCATAATAATGGCTGGAATGGAGCAAATGGAATGGCATCAAACAATGTTTACCATTCCACAGATTCCTCTCCAGCCATTACCACGAGCCCATCCTCCCCTATAAAGGTGCCACCAACCTCCTGTGCTTCCTACCCATTCTAACTCCATCAGGGTATCATACAAGGACTCTCAGTTAAAAGACCTGCAGGTTCAAAACTTTATACATTGACTAGATAGAATCCATACAATGCCGTTCCCTCTAGGAATACACCTGCATAACATAGTAGTCATGTCGCTAGGGGCAACAATGTTCTTTTGAAGCAAATTCCATTTCTATGACATGTCTACTCACCCAGGCTGTAGAGACTCAGAGCTCCGTAGTCGAAGAAGAAGCAGATGTGTCGTGCGCGTGTTGACATGGTGCTGAAGGTGTGGGCACAGCTAGAGGCCAGCGGGTACACACAGCACGACATCAGGAACACCAGGAGGGGCCATGTGAACGAGTCGCTCCACACGTCTCGCATCAGGACCACCGTCAGCAGCTTCCATAAGAAGTACCTGTCAGGACACACAGAGGGTTAGTTTGGCCCTGGAGGACGCGTTCCTTCAGGACTACCGTCAGCAGCTTCCATAAGAAGTACCTGTCAGGACACACAGAGGGTTAGTTTGGCCCTGGAGGACGCGTTCCTTCAGGACCACCGTCAGCAGCTTCCATAAGAAGTACCTGTCAGGACACACAGAGGGTTAGTTTGGCCCTGGATGACACGTTCCTTCAGGACCACCGTCAGCAGCTTCCATAAGAAGTACCTGTCAGGACACACAGAGGGTTAGTTTGGCCCTGGATGACACATTCCTTCAGGACCACCGTCAGCAGCTTCCATAAGAAGTACCTGTCAGGACACACAGAGGGTTAGTTTGGCCCTGGAGGACGCGTTCCTTCAGGACCACCGTCAGCAGCTTCCATAAGAAGTACCTGTCAGGACACACAGAGGTTAGTTTGGCCCTGGAGGACGCGTTCCTTCAGGACCACCGTCAGCAGCTTCCATAAGAAGTACCTGTCAGGACACACAGAGGGTTAGTTTGGCCCTGGATGACACGTTCCTTCAGGACCACCGTCAGCAGCTTCCATAAGAAGTACCTGTCAGGACACACAGAGGGTTAGTTTGGCCCTGGATGACACGTTCCTTCAGGACCAATTGTTTATCGGGGGAGCAATCCTTTAACAATTTTGTGGTACTTGTTTCAGCATTCAATCAGAATGCAAGTTAATTATGATTCTTCAAAATGAAATCATTATTTTGGATTGTTTGCCTAAACAGCACAGTGATAGCTTTAAAAAAAATTTTTTTTTTAAATCCCCTTTAACCAGCTTGGTCTTTTGTAAGATGAACGTATTCTCCAGTTCAGTCAACCACAGTGAGTTACTGTATCTACCACAAGGTTTTCCCTGGCCTGTACACAGTAGTTACAGAGGCAGCAGGCTGTGTTTCCATGTCTCTGCACACCTCATTAACAAATAAACCTTATTTGTGGTTTTCCCCATCGCTACACTGAGCTGTTCACTAATTGTGGCAACTCATTTGAGAGCTGTGAGAGGAGAGAGAAATAGAAAGGGGAGTCCTTGATCCTTGCAGTGCAGAGGCAAGTGTCTTAACGACTGTCATCAGGTAGACAGTCACATACACCATGCTACACTGCTAATCAACTACCACTTCCTGTGGAAGGCCTCAAGCCTGTGGAATATGGTTCAGCTGCTATTCAATAAAACCTGTTAATCACGTTTTCTGGTTTAGTCCAAATCCAAAGCAACATTGTTCCAGGGAATTGAGAGTGAGAGAGCATGTTTCAATATGCAGTTGCTTCTTTTCTGTCATTGAAAGACATTATGTTAATTGTTCGTACCCAAATGATAAAGATAACACTAAACATGAGAGAAAAGTTCAACTGTTTACTCTCGTCTCGGTCTGCATTGAATACTACAATGATCCTCAAAGAGATGTTATATAGGTTATTAAATAGTTTGAGAAGTCCCCCCCATCTCCTATTAACTCAAATTCACAGGATTACCTGACACACATTTAACTATACGGATCATTGTTTTTTGGGGATGAAGACTTTTTGAATAAAGAATCTAAGGAAAAGAGCTCAATTTGTTTTAATCAATGAAGGATGTTAAAGTTTTGAATTTAGTACAACTCTGTCTTAAGGACACATGCCACTGCTGTGACAGGACATTTTAGTTCTTACCCAGCACGTAAACATCTGATTCCACTAATGAACTAATAACCATTCAACCCTGAATTAGGTGTGTTAGTGCTGGGTAACACTTTATTTAGATAGTCCCAAGTAGATGGTTTGTAGATGTTCAATAACTGTAAACAAATGTCAATGTTTCTGTACAGCACTTTGTGACATCAGCTGATGTAAGAAGGGCTTTATAAATACGTTTGATTGAAATAACTATCCACTAACCCTAACCCTAACCATGATAATAAACCTAACCTAAGCCAAATTTAGCAAGCAATTGCTAAACAGATAGTTTGTTGATAGTATGACCATCTACAGAGCATCTTGTGTGGGACGATCCAAATAAAAAGTGTGACCAAAACATGTGCCCCTATGTGGCGTTCACAAGGAACCCCGTAAGTGTAACAGGCGTCGCTCGGCTATACCATGTGGGCAGGAAGTGTGTCCAGATATTGAGCGTTTCATTGGTCAGCTGGAAGAGGCTGAGGATGCAGTCAGTGGCTGAGCTGCGAGGGTGTCGGTAGCCTGAGATGATGCTGTCCTCATGGAACACCTAAACAAAACAAAACCCAGGGTTACTGCACAGTTGGCCAACACTCATTCACCACACAGTAGTAGGCTATATCTAGATACATATGGAGAGGAACCTGTTTACTATAAACCCAATGGTTATGATGTTGACATATTTCCCAGTGAAAGTAGGGGATTCTTGAGGGGAGTCACAATGATACATTCTTGACATGCTAAGTGTCAAGAATAAACACAAGACTCAAATTCCATGTCCACATGTTCAACTTCTGAATTAACTGGACTTAAATATAAAATATAACCTCGACTCTGAAAATAATATTGTAGGATTTGTCATTCTAAAACGTAGTGAAGTAAAGTAACTTACTTTTGGGACTTGGTGGATGGTGAAGACTCTGGGCAGTTTAATGAGGCTGAGCATGTTGTCTGAGAGGACTGTGGTGTTGACTTCACTTGCTGTATGAACTGAAGCCAGAGAGAGGGAGCATCTTTTCCTTTATAAGGTTGTTGCTATGTTGTTCTGTCGGTTCCTCCCTCCCACTCCCCACCCATCCAGAACATTCAGTACACCTGTTCCACTCCTCCTCTCTCTCCCTCCCTCTCGTCAGGCTCTGCACACCCCATCTAGTTTCACCCTAAGACAAAAAGGTGTTGAGCAGCTGAGTTCATGTTCACACACAGACATACAAAAATATTCACATTCTTCGAAAAAGCTGCCAAGGAAGAACACTTTTGAAAAGGGCAACAGAAGTCTTACCAAAAGTGTTCATACTTTGAAAGATAATGGTTTATGAGTTACAGAGTTTGTCTTTGAGAGCAGTTGGCCTATTGTTCTCTGAAGTAAAAACAATTAGTTAATGACTGATTACGGTAGCCTAACAATCACAAAGGGGAAAGAGCACAGCAGTACAGCGAGTTTAGCAGCTTTCACAGTGATATTTAGAGATTTCAACCCCTGCCTCGCCTCGCTTGTGTCTGCTTGGTACTCGTGAACTAGATCCATGGAATAAGTATCAGAAAAATATATATTGATCTGTCTATGTATGCAGCAAAGAAATGCATAACATTATTCTGTAAATCTACAATCCTCCTACTTGAACACAGTGGCTAAATTAAATATCTAGCTTCATCCTCGAGGACAAGATTTAGGTCCTACTGTAACATCAAAGGCAGACCAAATGATTTCCACAATATCTGGCAGTCCCACATCAGATTCATGTCAATAAGAAATAAGACACAAGACAACTCGTTTTTGTTTGTCTGATTGTATACATGGTTGTACCTGTTCTGATACTGTACAAGAGTGTATGCAAGTCATGGGGAAGAAATACAAAATAAAAACAGGTATTATTTAAGCCATTCATTGTATCTTTTTTTACCTGGACAAGACATTTATAAAAAGGTTTCGCAGGGAGGAATCTTGGTTCAACGACAAGGTAACAGTGACAAAAACAAGCACTACCTCAGTCTCCAAGGAACCAGCTGTTACTGACATTCATTGTCTTAAGAATCACTTTAGAATGGGTGGCCATTGGGTGGCCATTTTCCATTAAGAGACACCTAAGTGAAGATGTCTGGAGATTAGCAGTGAATTTAGCCTGGTCCCAGATCTGTTTGTGCTGTCTTTCCAACTCCTACAGATGTAGGATCTTAATTTGAGTCAGTTTGCTACAGGAGGAAAATAGTCCTGTAGCAACAGGAAATGTGAATTATTATGTGGATTATAATTAATGGACATTTTTGTCGGGGTTGATACATTTTTCATTAGAGCAAATCAAGTGACATTTTAAAGTGGAAATGATAAACTTTAGAATACTTTTAAAACCTTAAATACACTTCAAGTTTGCATTTCCTGCTCGGCAGGAAAATTCTCAGCAACAAAAAGATCAAATTAAGATCTGTATGGTCATTGGGTAACAGCACAAACAAATCTGGGACCAGGCTATATTGAACTCTGCCAAATATGCAAACTGAGTTTCAGTCACACCAGATAAAGGCTGCCAATGAATGAAGGGTGTAAGTGGCAGAAAGAAACATCTCTTTCACTCATTCCTTCCATGTTAGAAAGAGGCATGTACGCATGTGATCTGCCCACAGAACAGTGTCACACCCAGAGATGACTGAAAGCTTAAATCAACATTCTTCCATGTTAGAAAGAGTCATGTGATCTGCCCACAGAACAGTGTCACACCCAGAGATGACTGAAAGCTTAAATCAACATTCTTCCATGTTAGAAAGAGTCATGTGATCTGCCCACAGAACAGTGTCACACCCAGAGATGACTGAAAGCTTAAATCAACATTCTTCCATGTTAGAAAGAGTCATGTGATCTGCCCACAGAACAGTGTCACACCCAGAGATGACTGAAAGCTTAAATCAACATTCTTCCATGTTAGAAAGAGTCATGTGATCTGCCCACAGAACAGTGTCACACCCAGAGATGACTGAAAGCTTAAATCAACATTCTTCCATGTTAGAAAGAGTCATGTGATCTGCCCACAGAACAGTGTCACACCCAGAGATGACTGAAAGCTTAAATCAACATTCTTCCATGTTAGAAAGAGTCATGTGATCTGCCCACAGAACAGTGTCACACCCAGAGATGACTGAAAGCTTAAATCAACATTCTTCCATGTTAGAAAGAGTCATGTGATCTGCCCACAGAACAGTGTCACACCCAGAGATGACTGAAAGCTTAAATCAACATTCTTCCATGTTAGAAAGAGTCATGTGATCTGCCCACAGAACAGTGTCACACCCAGAGATGACTGAAAGCTTAAATCAACATTCTTCCATTGTTATGTTGTTCAAAATCTGAACACAAAGAATGAAAACATAATTCACTTTTGTTACAGACGTAGTAAGTGGAAACAGTGTCTGAACATTAAGTGTGGCCTTTTCTTAGTCATTTTCTGTCATGTGTAAATAAATGTTGTCTTTATTTTATTGCTTTGTTTGTTGGAATAGAGTTACAAATGATGTTGTATTGCTTTGACTGGACATTGCTAACTACTGTAGATCTAAGGTTTGGTTCACTTGAGGACAGTTAATCTCAAATCTCAGCAACTAGAACGTGTAAAAATTAACCAAGCGTGTAAACTGAGGAACAACTACATGGCTAGGCCTATATCAGCACAGACATGATGGTCCTACAGATCACAGAAGAGCCTGATCTTTTACCTGCAGTACCATTACAAATTAATGTCACATTTTATCTGAAGATACTCAACAATTTGATAGGGTTATGAGTAGGGTCAGGTTAAGTGAGGGTTGGGGTTAAGGGTCAGTGCATTGGAGGCTGTGGATGGGAGGAAGGCTCATAATAATAGATCACAGCCTCAAGCCTTCTTGGGTATGATGCTCAAGCTTGGCACAGCTGTATTTGGGGAGTTTATCCCATTCTTCTCTGCAGATTCTCTCAAGCTCTGTCAGGTTAGATGGGGAGAGTTGCTGCAAAGCTATTTTCAGGTCTATCCAGATATCTCCCCAGACCCGGCAGGTTAACCAACCAGTGACATGTCCCCAGACCCGGCAGGTTAACCAACCAGTGACATGTCCCCAGACCCGGCAGGTTAACCAACCAGAGTGACATGTCATTCCCAGGCCAATATGCAGGTTAACCAATACCAGTGACATGTCCCCAGACCCGGCAGGTTCATTCCAACCAGAGTGACATGTCCCCAGACCCGGCAGGTTAACTTGGTGATTGACCAGTGACATGTCCCCAGACCCGGCAGGTTCACTTGGTGATTGATTCAATATGCCAGAGTGACATGTCCCCAGACCCGATTGCAGGTTGATGACTTGGTGATTGATTCCAGTGACATGTCCCCAGACTTGGTGATTGATTCAATAGGTTAACCTTGGTGATTGATTCAATATGAGTGACATGTCCCCAGACCCGATTGATTCAGGTTGATGACTTGGTGATTGATTCCAGTGACATGTCCCCAGATTCAATATGCAGGATGACTTGGTGATTGATTCCTACCAGTGACTTGGTGATGTCCCCCAGACCCGGTGAGGTTCAATATGCCAGTTGAGTGACATGTCCCCAGACCCGATTGCAGGTTGATGACCAATATGCCAGTGACATGTCAATAGACCCGGCAGGTTGATTCCAACCAGAGTGACATGTCCCCAGACCCGGCAGGTTAACTTGGTGATTGATTCAATAACCAGTGACATGTCCCCAGACCCGGCAGGTTCAATATGCCAGTTGTGATGAGTGACATGTCCCCAGACCCGGCAGGTTATTCAATATGCCAGTGACATGATTCAATAGACCCGGCAGGTTGATTGATTCCAACCAGAGTGACATGATTCAATAGACCCGTTGTGAGGTTGAATATGCTAGTTGTGATGACCAATATGCTATTTGTGATGACATGTCCCCAGACTTGGTGATTGATTCAGGTTGATGACTTGGTGATTGATTCAATATGCCAGTGACATGTCCCCAGACCCGGCAGGTTCACCAACTGCTAGTTGTGATGACTTGGTGATTGATTCCCCAGTTGTGATGACAGGTTGATTCAATATGCCAGTTGTGATGACATGATTCCCCAGTTGTGGCAGTGATTGATTCAATACCAGTGATGACTTGGTGATTGATTCAATAGGCCTGTCAGGATTGATTCCACCAGTGACATGTCCCCAGTTGTGATGACTTGGTGATTGCTAGTTGTGATGACTTGGTGATTGATTCAATATGACTTACGTGATTGACTTGGTGATTGATTCAATATGCTAGTTGTGTGACTTGGTGATGATTCCCCAGTTGTGATGACTTGGTGATTGATTCACCTAGTTGTGATGACATGTCCCCAGTTGTGATGACTTGGTGATTGATTCAATATGCTATTGTGATGACATTGATTCCCCAGACTTGGTGATTGATTCAATATGCTAGTTGTGTGACATTGTCCCCAGACTTGGTGATTGATTCAATATGCTAGTTGTGATGACATGATTCCCCAGACCCGGCAGATTCATTCAATATGCTAGTTGTGATGACATGTCCTAGTTGTGATGATGACTTGGTGATTGATTCAATATGCTAGTTGTGATGACTTGGTGATTGATTCCCCATGACTTGGTGATTGATTCAATATGCTAGTTGTGATGACTTGTGATTAGATTCAAAGAGTTGGAAATTGATTCAATAGTAAAGATTGATTCAATAATGCTATGTGATGACTTGGTGATTGATTCAATATGATGACTTGTTGACTACAATATGCTAGTTGTGATGACATTGATTCAATATTTTACATCTTTCAATATAATGACTTGTGAATTCAAATGCATGTTGTGCATTCAATATGCTATTTGTGATGACTTGGTGATTGATTCAATTCAATATGATTCAATATTTGTGATGACTTGGTGATGCATTCAATATGCTATTTGTGATGACTTGGTGATTGATTCAATATGCTATTTGTGATGACTTGGTGATTGATTCAATATGCTATATTGTGATGACTTGGTGATTGATTCAATATGCTATTGTGTGATGATTCATTCAATATGCTTGTGATGATTGATTCAATATGCTATTTGTGATGACTTGGTGATTGATTCAATATGCTATTTGTGATGACTTGGTGATTGATTCAATATGCTATGCTTTGTGATGACTTGGTGATTGATTCAATATGCTATGTTGTGATGACTTGGTGATTGATTCAATATGCAATGATTGATTCAATATGCTAGTTGTGATGACTTGGTGATTGATTCAATATGCTGATGACTTGTGATTGATTCAATATGCTACTGTGATGACTTGATTGATTCAATATGCTAGTTGTGATGACTTGGTGATTGATTCAATATGCTAGTTGTGATGACTTGGTGATTGATTCAATATGCTAGTTGTGATGACTTGGACTTGATTGATTCAATATGCTAGTTGTGATGACTTGATTGATTCAATATGCTTGGTGACTTGATTCAATATGCTAGTTGTGATGACTTGGTGATTGATTCAATATGCTATTGATTCAATATGCTAGTTGTGATGACTTGTGATTGATTCACTTGACTTGGTGATTGATTCAATATGCTAGTTGTGATGACTTGTGATGACTTGGTGATTGATTCAATATGCTAGTTGTGATGACTTGGTGATTGATTCAATATGCTAGTTGTGATGACTTGGTGATTGATTCAATATGCTAGTTGTGATGACTTGGTGATTGATTCAATATGCTATGTTGTGATGACTTGGTGATTGATTCAATATGCTAGTTGTGATGACTTGGTGATTGATTCAATATGCTATGACTTGTGATGACTTGTGATGATTGATTCAATATGATTGATTCAATATGTTGTGATGACTTGGTGATTGATTCAATATGCTAGATTGATTCAATTGTGATGACTTGGTGATTGATTCAATATGCTAGTTGTGATGACTTGGTGATTGATTCAATATGCTAGTTGTGATGACTTGGTGATTGATTCAATATGCTAGTTGTGATGACTTGGTGATTGATTCAATATGCTAGTTGTGATGACTTGGTGATTGATTCAATATGCTAGTTGTGATGACTTGGTGATTGATTCAATATGCTAGTTGTGATGACTTGGTGATTGATTCAATATGCTAGTTGTGATGACTTGGTGATTGATTCAATATGCTAGTTGTGATGACTTGGTGATTGATTCAATATGCTATGTGTGATGACTTGGTGATTGATTCAATATGCTAGTTGTGATGACTTGGTGATTGATTCAATATGCTAGTTGTGATGACTTGGTGATTGATTCAATATGCTAGTTGTGATGACTTGGTGATTGATTCAATATGCTATTTGTGATGACTTGTGATTGACTTGGTGATTGATTCATGATGATTGATTCAATATGCTAGTTGTGATGACTTGGTGATTGATTCAATATGCTATTTGTGATGACTTGGTGATTGATTCAATATGCTAGTTGTGATGACTTGGTGATTGATTCAATATGCAATATGCTAGTTGTGATGACTTGGTGATTGATTCAATATGCTATTTGTGATGACTTGGTGATTGATTCAATATGCTAGTTGTGATGACTTGGTGATTGATTCAATATGCTAGTTGTGATGACTTGGTGATTGATTCAATATGCTAGTTGTGATGACTTGGTGATTGATTGATTGATATGCTAGTTGTGATGACTTGGTGATTGATTCAATATGCTGACTTGGTGATTGATTCAATATGCTAGTTGTGATGATGATTGATTCAATATGCTAGTTGTGATGACTTGGTGATTGATTCAATATGCTAGTTGTGATGACTTGGTGATTGATTCAATATGATTGATTCAATATGCTAGTTGTGATGACTTGGTGATTGATTCAATATGCTAGTTGTGATGACTTGGTGATTGATTCAATATGCTAGTTGTGATGACTTGGTGATTGATTCAATATGCTATGTTGTGATGACTTGGTGATTGATTCAATATGCTAGTTGTGATGACTTGGTGATTGATTCAATATGCTAGTTGTGATGACTTGGTGATTGATTCAATATGCTAGTTGTGATGACTTGATTGATTCAATATGATTGATTGGTGATTGATTCAATATGCTAGTTGTGATGACTTGTGATTGATTCAATATGCTAGTTGTGATGACTTGGTGATTGATTCAATATGCTATGACTTGTGATGACTTGGTGATTGATTCAATATGCTAGTTGTGATGACTTGGTGATTGATTCAATATGCTAGTTGTGATGACTTGGTGATTGATTCAATATGCTAGTTGTGATGACTTGGTGATTGATTCAATATGCTAGTTGTGATGACTTGGTGATTGATTCAATATGCTATGATGACTGATTGATTCAATATGCTAGTTGTGATGACTTGGTGATTGATTCAATATGCTATTGATTCAATATTGTGATGACTTGGTGATTGATTCAATATGCTAGTTGTGATGACTTGGTGATTGATTCAATATGCTGATGTTGTGATGACTTGTTGTGATGATTGATTGATTCAATATGCTATGTGTGATGACTTGGTGATTGATTCAATTCCTTTGAATGACTTTTAAAACAAAACTGGAAGCCCATTACTTGGTGATTGGCTAGTTGTGATGACTGAACACAAAGACAAAGTGATTGAAAACTGAGGTGCAAACAGAAGAATCTCTTGTGAGCTATACAGATTTAGCCCCTGAGGTATTCTTTATCATTGTATTTCCTCCCAAGACACCAGTGTGTTGTTGTTACCTGGTAGTGTGGAGTATCTGCCGTCTGGGATTGTAGAAAACATCTTCACTGGGACTTGTAACCAGGTGACGGCAAGTAAACATGAACCATTAGGCAGTTCAATGTAGCCTAGTTCAATGTAGCCTAGTTCAATGTAGCCTAGTTCAATGTAGCCTAGTTCAATGTAGCCTAGTTCAATGTAGCCTAGTTCAATGTAGCCTAGTTCAATGTAGCCTAGTTCAATGTAGCCTAGTTCAAGCCTAGTTCAATGTAGCCTAGTTCAATGTAGCCTAGTTCAATGTAGCCTAGTTCAATGTAGCCTAGTTCAATGTAGCCTAGTTCAATGTAGCCTAGTTCAATGTAGCCTAGTTCAATGTAGCCTAGTTCAATGTAGCCTAGTTCAATGTAGCCTAGTTCAATGTAGCCTAGTTCAATGTAGTCTAGTTCAATGTAGTCTAGTTCAATGTAGTGATGTAATGACAGTGATATCAAATCATGCTAGGAATGCGTACACCAATAAATTTGATTTGACCAATAGACCAATAAATTTGATTTGATCTGATCTCTGGATGTTTTAGAAACATCACTGTTATGAGATTATTTGACCTCATAATGGAAATGTCATATTCTTGATGCAAATAATTAGTAATCAAACATAAAAAAAAAAAAATGAATGGTAGTTTGTTGAATTCCAGACAGTCTTTCAGGAGAGTTCAACCCTCTTCCCTACTATAATACATGTGACAGGTGACTAAAACGCGAGATCACTGCCACGTCTGCAATATCTCACTTTACCACAAGATGTCAGTCTTTTCATATGGAAACATTACAGGGTAGAGTTCTGAAAGGTCCTCAAGGTGAACAGCTCAGAGGCCTACCTTACCACACAGGTTGGGGAATCCTAATGCCTAATAATCGGTATTAGCATCATGGTTTTGAGTAAGTCTGGATTGTTTTGGTCAAATGTGTTCATTCAACTACAGTGACGGCTTATAATGACCAATAAAAAACATCAACGTTGTTGATCACCTGAACACCCCAGAAGCCATATAAAAATACATATTGCTGTGGTAACATGGCGTTAGTATTTTTCAACCTACATCGCCAGGCTACTAAGAAATCAGTTGCTACTAGCGTCTTTAACTTGCACCATGATCCAGTCTTTGAGTTCGTTGTGTCCTCTGACAAGCAGTAATCTTTCTGCATATCTTCTGTACCAACGATGCATAGCAACAGTAGCTCCACTGTAGTGAAATAGAGAGGGAATCCTCAGTGATTGATATTTCCTACAGTTTCTGATACGACTTCTAATAGCAACAGATGGGACTTAATAGACCAAATCTACCAGAGGCCCTGACCCACCTATAGCTTTTACAATGAAGAATCCCCCTGTGACCAACCCAAACAAAGACCAATGGTTCTGGCCACAACCCAGTAGGTTGCAACCTGAACCCAGCATTTGGTTTCCACCACATGCAGTGGACAGAAGCCCTTGGTGCGTAACAACCACTATTGACTGTTGAGGGAAATCTACTTGAGGCTAAACACCTTCCTCTTCTGGAGACAAAACAGAGCCCCCAGTGATGGCCTAATTTGGCCCTAATTTCAAAGCGCCAATGGAAACAGGGCTTTAGTGTAACATCAGCATAAACTAGGTGGCATCTTGCAGCACATTCATTACAATACAGTAGGTCCTAGTGTGTGTGCTGCCAGTGTGGCTGGAGGTCGGTAGCAGGTAGGTTGGATTGGGTCGTCTGCTTGGTTGTGGTGTTCTGGAGTCTGTTGGCGAGGTCGGGTCTCTGGCAGACAGACACTCCCTGGCCCAGTCTGCCCGACCGGATTCATAATTAATGGTGGGTAAGCAGCTCAGGTCGCTCCCTCTCTCTGGTTGGGGCACGGTTATGGCAGCCTCGCCACCGAGGTCACCTCCGGCTCTGACACAGCTGCCAGTTAGTGGCATAATGCACTATATTATTCAGTACAATGCCTATAAGAGGAGAGCCGCGAGACAAAGCACCAAGCAAAACACTGTAATTAGCTGGTTTGGTAAATCAACGGCAGCAATCAGGGAATGATCACATGGTCTTAGGTTAATGATTATCTCTGCTGTTCCATCGTCTGAAATAGATATTGCTGAAACTATCTGCAGTCGATAATGTTTATTCTGCTTCTGAATTAGATGAGCATCGGTGTTCAAAATAGGTCAGAGGGGGATTATAAACCAAGCAAAGATTAGAAAAAGAAAATCAAATAATGTAATGAGAGAGTTCCAGCTACCTCTAAGACTTGTAACTTCATAAGCTCTGTCTTACACAATGAAGTGATGCCTCGAGGCTTCCTCTACCTTCCCTTCTCTCCCTCTACCTCCCTCTTTCACTCACTCAACTCTTACCTTCCCTGCTTTAATCTGCTCTACTGAAACGCCCCCCCCCTCCTCTCCCTCTCCCATCTACAAAAAGCCTCACACGGACCCAAACCCAATGAGCGTAGGGTCACCCTGGAGCTAATCTGATCAGACAGACAGTGAAATGAACCCAGCTGCAGTGCTCCTCTCCTGGGTCTCTGGACTCTCAAAGCACCATGAACTCCTCTAATGCTATCAGAGCCATCTGAATGGCACTAGAGTAGGTGAAGGATGTGGATGGTCCTGTGGAGGGAGGGCCAATGGGGCCAATAAAGAGACAAAGCCTGGAGTCTGGGAAAGGCCTAATTAAAGGGCTGGGAGACAAACTGGCTGTCAGGAGGAAAGGTAATATCATTAGGGTTTGTGGAGAGAGAGAGAGAGAAGGGCTGAAGTCTATAAATGTCAGGAGAGGGGAGCTCTGCTGAGCTCAGGTCGAGCGTTCCTCAATGAGTTTTCAATTCAATGTGCTTAAACTCACCCGGGCTCCATCCATTAGGTCCCTGCTCAGGTTTGTGTAGAGGACTGATCAGTTAATGAAAGTAGACTATCGGATTGAAACTCAATCGTCTCGTCCGAAACGACGATGCATTTTGATACACCTTGATTGATTAATCTTCTAAGCAATTAAAGAGTATTAAACAGGAACAGGGTTGCATATTTGAAGAAAGATCATTGGACGTCAACATTAAGAAAAATGTATTTATTTTACAACTTTAAAAAGCAACTTTTTAAGCACAAAGATTCACTCTTATATATAAACACTTTTTCTCTGCATAAAAAAATGGTAGCATGTGCACATTGTGCTTGTCTGTACAACCGCTCTCTGGGCGCCCCTCGGCAGCTGGGACCCAGTCTACATTTTATTGCATAAGTCACATGTGATCCGCACATGTCAATTTACAGGATAGTGGAAAGAATCGAGTTGAAAAGGAGAGAAAATAACGACTAGAAAGATTCCTTTACACAGTGAAAAACAATAGCAGCTTTCAAAAGGAAGGCGTTGCACATTGTCCAGAAGAAACTAAATCCAACAGAAAAATAGACCAACTAATGGAACCTGTGATTGTGCTTTACTCAACAACAAAAAACAGAACAGCTGATCCTAAAGCAAATCCTTCCACCATGTAAACCAACGCTAAACAAAACAAGCTGGTAAACTACAACCCCCTCCAGGAGAATCTGCAGTTAGGAACCCATTTTTCCCTTTGAAATGTGACCGAGCACTAACACTAGATGTACGGATGCACACATCCCATTAGACAGGCCAGTTTTACACATCTTCTGTTAACTACAACTTCCGACACTACTCTATTAGAATCTACATTTCAAAAACTACATTTTCCCAAAAGGCAGTCGATTTCCCCCCCGTTGTCTCTGAGGAGGGAAGGCAGAAACTCTTGTTTAAGCATTATCGTTTGTCATCTTGTGATATCTCAGACTTGATACTGACAAACAAAATGCTTCATGGAAAATCTGCAGAAGCAAAAAAATTAAAACACCTCAAACAACCTGGACTTTTAAAGACTTTGGTATGAACAAAATGAAGCGCTCAATAAACACAGGCCCTATTGGTACGCCTGACTGTCCCAATATCCCTTTAAAGAATGGACTTCATTCTTAGTCCCGTCAAAGTATGAAATATGCATAGTGGTATTCATGTGAAGAAATGAGATTGAATAGACATGATCAACCAATGACTAAGAGAATCAAACAATATCCATTGAATATCCAAATCAGGGGATCTCAAGTTATGACAGGTTCAGAGTGCAATTTCTCAGCAAACGATGACTTGGCCTCCAGAATGAAATCAGAGCAGGGCACAAGAGGGCAAGGGTCACAGAGGGTGAAGAGGTGACCATCTGAACCCTGTGACTGACATGGAACCTGGGAGATCAGATGGAGCAGGTAGACACACACACACACACACACACACACACACACACACACACACACACACACACACACACACACACACTACCTGGTCTCAGATGCGTTTGTGCTGTCTTGTGAAACCCTATGGTCATTGTCGTGCTAAAACAGATCTGGGACCAGGCTAGGAAACACAAGATTGGGGCTTTGAGTTTGAGAACTACTGCACCTGGACTGACAGTGAATTTCACTGAGAGTAAATGAAGGTTAACCCCATTGACTAAACCATTTCCTCTGCATGTTCTAATGAAAACATGGAGCTCACACTCTTCTTACGGTCTCCTCTCTGACAGCAGCACCCGACTCACACCAGCAGTAGCTTTTCCTTTCATTATTTTATACACGTCATTGGCGTCACCTCAAAGAGCGAGGGCTGAAGGCGTCAGATTCTGTCCTTTATCAAGTTCAAAAGTGATTTAGGAAAATGGGAGAAATGGTCCTTTGAACAAAAAAAACATTTCAATCCTCTTACGCACTTTACAATTCCTTTAGCCGGTCGGAGACGGTGAAACCCGATCCGTCTGAACCACAGCCGCAGAACATCCTTCTCATAAACAATCTTTGATCTGACACCATATCAGTCAGAAGTGAAACCGTCTCCTTCGTCTTGGCCAGCCATTGTTTACCAGTCAGTTAAAAGCTGAATCATTCCCTGCTGCCGCGGCTGCACCACCGACAGGCTCTCAAGACTCAAGCCTATTAACCGTCTGAATTAGAGGTGGCTCTGCAGCCCTCTTCACTCACATCCACCTGTCAATAGGCCAGGCAGGGAGATTGAACAGGCCTGAGCCCACGCATGCTAACGGATGGGAGAAAGACCGACTGTCATTAGCTTGCTTTCCGCTCGTCTCCGTGTGCCAAGAATTAGGGCAGCGTTCAAAACAATGTCAGCCGCCGGCGATGTTCTTGTTGAGAAACTACAGATGTTGACAGTGTTCCTCCAACAACATGACACCTCAATCTGCCCACTCTCTCACACACGCAGACACACACACGCGCGCAGACACACACGCGCAGACACACACACGCGCAGACACACACACACACACACGCGCAGCACACACACGCGCAGACGCGCACACACACGCGCAGACACACACGCGCGCGCAGACACACACGCGCGCAGACACACACGCGCAGACACACACGCGCGCAGACACACACGCGCGCACACACACGCGCGCAGACACACACGCGCAGACACACACGCGCACACACACACGCGCACACACACGCGCAGACACACACGCGCGCAGACACACACGCGCGCAGACACACACACGCGCAGACACACACACGCGCAGACACACACAGCACACACACGCGCGCAGACACACACGCGCAGACACACACGCGCACGCGCAGACACACACGCGCAGACACACACGCGCGCAGACACACACGCGCGACAGACACACACGCGCGCAGACACACACGCAGACACACACGCGCAGACACACACGACACACACGCGCAGACACACACGCGCGCAGACACACACGCGCAGCAGACACACACGCGCAGCACACACACGCGCAGACACACACGCGCAGACACACACGCGCAGACACACACGCGCAGACACACACGCGCAGACACACACACGCAGACACACACACGCACACACACGCAGACACACACACGCAGACACACACACACACACGCAGACACACACACGCAGACACACACACGCAGACACACACACGCAGACACACACACGCAGACACACACACGCAGACACACACACGCAGACACACACACGCAGACACACACACGCAGACACACACACGCGTTTCCAGAATTGTAGTGTATTGATTAGCAAATGATTGATATAATTTCCAGATGATTGATAGAGTAATTCAAATGTAGTGTAGTAGCCAGTATTTCTGACAATGAATGTGAAATAGGATATGATGTTAGTGTTACTGAAACAATAACAATATTCAATGAGAAATTACATTCATCTACATTTCATTTGCTGATCAGACACTCACAACTGGAGAGGGTTCACGAAAATCAACCCATGGTGAAATTAAAATGAGTGAAATCACTAAGGAAGAATTCAAGATGGATTTATAATGGACATGAACAGAGCTCCAGTCTCAGACTGAGGGGAGGGCGGCCATTTCCTGGCAATGGGAAAAGATAGGATGTAATGTAACGACTATAGCGAATGCCTCTGGCTCCAGTATGTGAAGGATGATGGGCCGACCCCAGGGAGCTGTAATGGGAGCTAGTTGTGGCCGGGGATCAGGGATGCTGCCTCCCATTGCTGGGCTGAAATACAACCCGTGTCCCAGAGCAATCAAACTGACCTGAGAGCAGCTACACGGACACCGCCCCTGAACAGATTAGGACTACGGGGCTCCGCAGGGTTCAATCTTCGCCCCCCAAAATGAGATTGCGGTGAGGTGGTTATGAGGCCTATGGGAATGTGATGTTTTCTGGAGGGGGTGAGATGTTGCTGCCCCTAAAAGCTGATCGCAAGTCAGATCTATTTATTGGGCACTGATGTTTTAGGTTGGGATTGGGTTAGAATAAACGGATTCTAAATCTGGGGTTACTCATGATAATCCATGGGAGCTATTGTTAGTGAATGACAATAGTAGCTCCTTATCTTTCTACTCTGAACACCAATCGGTGGACTCTTTACTTTCATAGAACAACAAATAACATTTGGTACGTTCAAAACAACTATTATCAATGTTGTTGGGAAACTGGTCGGTCGGGGGAAAACCTGATCCAACATTCAGAATTTATAAAGACTCTCCTCCAAAAAGAGTCTTTATAAATTAGACTCATATCATACTCCATCGAGTATTTACAGTATGGTTTCAGTCAGCTAGTTCTTCAGCCATCCCAAAACACAGGTGAGCATTAGAGGGGAGACTAGTGAAGGAATGAAGTGTTGGAACAAAGCTATTCAATCAACCCACTCAAGACGTTCTTCTTCTGTAGCATCCTGATGAGTGAAGAGACAAATGGGGGGGCACCCTTTTCTCCCATACACACAGACACACTCCCTGAAGCTACGTTTGCACATAATTACAACAGCTAGCTCGGAATAGACCACAGCTGCAATTACAGTGGCAAAAATAAGACCCGGGACGAACGGCACCGCAAACATTTAGCGCTTTTAGACTGAACACACCTTTCACCTTCTCTGTAACCAGATCACACACACGTAGCTACGTAGGCTACACACACACACACGTAGCTACACACACACGTAGCTACGTAGGCTACACACACACACACACGTAGCTACGTAGGGCACACACACACACGTAGCTACGTAGGCTACACACACACACACACGTAGCTACGTAGGCTACACACACACGTAGCTACGTAGGCTACACACACACGTAGCTACGTAGGCCACACACACACGTAGCTACGTAGGCTACACACACAGCTACGTAGGCTACACACACAGCTACGTAGGCTACACACACGTAGCTTCGTAGGCTACACACACAGAGATGTGTACACACAGAGATGTGTACACACACGTAGCTACGTAGGCTACACACACAGAGTGAGATGTGCACACACACGTAGCTATGTAGGCTACACACACACAGATGTGCACACGTAGCTACGTAGGCTACACACACACAGAGATGTGCACACACACATTCCACCCGCTTCCCTCCCACACCTCCCCATAGAGTTCCTGGTCCAGGACCGGCTCCTAGTTGTGCTTGGCCCGCCCCCCCTCCAGGACCGGCTCCTAGTTGTGTTTGGCCCGCCCCCCCTTCAGGTAGCTCTTCCAGCGCTTCACCACATCCCGGAAGATGGGCGCGTTATCGATGGACGCCAGCAGCTGCAGCTGGTTGATGTGCGTGGTGTGGTAGTCCCAGCGTGCCAGGTTGGGGGCTGTGCCCAGCATGTAGTGCCGCAGGTCGTAGATGCTGCCCGAGCCCGTGTCATACAGTGGCAGCATGGCCTTGAGGGACTCCATGCCCCTGGAGAACAACAGGCCAGACTCCCGGCCTAGTTTCTCGCCCGCCGTCTCGGCCAGATCGTGGAGACCGAGCAGCGAGTATATGAAGCCGTTGAGCACGAAGGAGCCTGGTGTAGTGGGGTACTCCTCGTACCAGTCGTACTTGTTCATGAAGACAGCCTTGACGCCGTGCTGTTCAGAGTGCAGCTTGTAGGGGCCGGTGGCACGCAGCGCAGCGTTCAGGTACGTCTGGTCCTTGGTGAGCAGGTAGGCGCGGACCAGAGTCGACATGGCCTGGCCCTGCGCCATGGCGGAGTACCAGCCAGGCTCCAGCGGGCGGAAGCCCTCGCCCAGCTTGCGTGTGACCATGATGGGCCATCCGCCACGCTCGTCCTGGTTGCGCAGCAGCCAGTCACTGGCGGCGAAGAAAGCAGCCGTGTGCGCCGTGGTGGAGATGGTGACGTTGTCGATGGCACCGCGCCCACGGACTATCAGTCGCACAACCCGCCGCGGCATCACCTGGAAACAGGGGGGGGTTGGTTTCACTGAAGCCATGTTTAACATGATAGGAACATTAACTCTTCCTACCAAGATTCACACAACTTCTACGTTTCTGGTACTTTAGAACCTTATGGGTTATATGCTGATTTGGTAACTAACACTTAAAAATGTTCCTGGAGATCTACCCTCCTGTAGGTTTTAACTCCAACCCTGTTCCTGGAGATCTACCCTGCTGTAGGTTAACTCCAACCCTGTTCCTGGAGATCTACCCTGCTGTAGGTTTTAACTCCAACCCTGTTCCTGGAGATCTACCCTGCTGTAGGTTTTAACTCCAACCCTGTTCCTGGAGATCTACCTGCTGTAGGTTTTAACTCCAACCCTGTTCCTGGAGATCTACCCTCCTGTAGGTTTTAACTCCAACCCTGTTCCTGGAGATCTACCCTCCTGTAGGTTTTAACCCTGTTCCTCCAGGTTTTAACTCCAACCCTGTTCCTGGAGATCTACCCTCCTGTAGGTTTTAACTCCAACCCTGTTCCTGGAGATCTACCCTCCTGTAGGTTTTAACTCCAACCCTGTTCCTGGAGATCTACCCTCCTGTAGGTTTTAACTCCAACCCTGTTCCTGAGAGATCTAACTCCAACCCTGTTCCTGGAGATCTACCCTGCTGTAGGTTTTAACTCCAACCCTGTTCCTGGAGACCTACCCCTGTAGGTTAAATCCAACCCTGTTCCTGGAGATCTACCCTGCTGTAGGTTAACTCCAACCCTGTTCCTGGAGATCTACCCTGCTGTAGGTTTTAACTCCAACCCTGTTCCTGGAGATCTACCCTGCTGTAGGTTTTAACTCCAACCCTGTTCCTGGAGTTTTAACTCCAACCCTGTTCCTGGAGATCTACCCTCCTGTAGGTTAACCAACCCTGTTCCTGGAGATCTACCCTCCTGTAGGTTTTAACTCCAACCCTGTTCCTGGAGATCTACCCTCCTGTAGTTAACTCCAACCCTGTTCCTGGAGATCTACCCTGCTGTAGGTTTTAACTCCAACCCTGTTCCCTGGAGGACTCAACCCTGTTCCTGTAGGTTTTAACTCCAACCCTGTTCCTGGAGATCTACCCTCCTGTAGGTTTTAACTCCAACCCTGTTCCTGGAGATCTACCCTCCTGTAGGTTTTAACTCCAACCCTGTTCCTGGAGATCTACCCTCCTGTAGGTTTTAACTCCAACCCTGTTCCTGGAGATCTACCCTCCTGTAGGTTTTAACTCCAACCCTGTTCCTGGAGATCTACCCTCCTGTAGGTTTTAACTCCAACCCTGTTCCTGGAGATCTACCCTCCTGTAGGTTTTAACTCCAACCCTGTTCCTGGAGATCTACCCTGCTGTAGGTTTTAACTCCAACCCTGTTCCTGGAGAGTTACCCCCTGTAGGTTAACTCCAACCCTGTTCCTGGAGAGTTACCCTGTTAACTACCCTGTTCCTGGAGAGTTACCCTCCTTAGGTTAACTCCAACCCTGTTCCTGGAGATCTACCCTCCTGTAGGTTAACTCCAACCCTGTTCCTGGAGATCTACCCTCCTGTAGGTTTTAACTCCAACCCTGTTCCTGGAAATCTACCCTCCTGTAGGTTTTAACGCCAACCCTGTTCCTGGAGAGTTACCCTGCTGTAGGTTTTAACTCCAACCCTGTTCCTGGAGAGTTACCCTGCTGTAGGTTTTAACTCCAACCCTGTTCCTGGAGAGTCTACCCTCCTGTAGGTTAACTCCAACCCCCTGGAGATCTACCCTCCTGTAGGTTTTAACTCCAACCCTGTTCCTGGAGATCTACCCTCCTGTAGGTTTTAACTCCAACCCTGTTCCTGGAGAGTTACCCCTGTAGGTTTTTCCAACCCTGGAGATCAGGTTAACTCCAACCCAAGTTACCCTCCTGTAGGTTAACTCCAACCCTGTTCCTGGAGATCTACCCTCCTGTAGCCAACCCTGTTCCTGGAGATCTACCCTCCTAGGTTTTTCCAACCCTGTTCCTGGAAATCTACCCTCCTGTAGGTTAACGCCAACCCTGTTCCTGGAGATCTACCCTCCTGTAGGTTTTAACTCCAACCCTGTTCCTGGAGAGTTACCCTCCTGTAGGTTAACTCCAACCCTGTTCCTGGAGATCTACCCTCCTGTAGGTTAACGCCAACCCTGTTCCTGGAGATCTACCCTCCTGTAGGTTTTAACTCCTGTTCCTTTAACTCCAACCCTGTTCCTGAAGTTACCCTCCTGAGGTTAACTCCAACCCTGTTCCTGGAGATCTACCCTCCTGTAGGTTTTAACTCCAACCCTGTTCCTGGAGAGCTACCCTGCTGTAGGTTTTAACTCCAACCCTGTTCCTGGAGAGCTACCCTCCTGTAGGTTAACTCCAACCCTGTTCCTGGAGAACCATCCTGTAGGTTTTTCACGCCAACCCTGTTCCTGGAGATCTACCCTCCTGTAGGCCAACCCTGTTCCTGGAGAGTTACCCCTGTAGGTTTTAACTCCAACCCTGTTCCTGGAGATCTACCCTCCTGTAGGTTAACGCCAACCCTGTTCCTGGAGAGTTACCCTGCTGTAGGTTTTAACTCCAACCCTGTTCCTATAGAGCCACCCTCCTGTAGGTTAACTCCAACCCTGTTCCTGGAGAGTCACCATCATGTAGGTTTTTCACGACAACCCTGTTCCTGGAGAACCACCCTCCTGTAGGATTTTTCACTACACCCCTAATCTACTGCAGCCGATTCTAATAATTAGCTGGTTGACAAACTGAATCAACTGGGGATTGGAGAGCCCTGCTCTAACACAATTAAAACTGAAGGTGCTAACCTTGGTGGCCTTGACGGCCTTGGTGTTGGACAGGCCCACGCCCTTCCTCAGGTCTGTCAGCAGGTCCCGGGTGACCGTGGACCAGGCGGCACGGGGCCCGATGCCGTAGGTGATGTCGCGGCCGCTGAAGGCGATGAGCTGAGCGGAGGTGACATAGTGGATGATGAAGGGCGCGCCCTTCTCCGTGGTCTCCAGCACCACAGACACGCTTCCGTTGGAGGTGAACTTGAGGTCGAAGGAGATGATAAAGTCCTTGGAGTTGCCCAGGGGGAGGGAGACACCTTCAGAGTTCTCTGTAGTGACAGGAGGGAGAAACAACATGGTGGGTTTAATGGTTTCACAGTTCTTCACAGTGCTGGTAGTCACTAGGGTCCATCGTTCTCTGAACTAATGAGAATGTGTGTATTTGGGTTTGTTCTCAAGGTTAAGAACAGGGTGAGGGAGATTGTTACGTTGGATTTATTTTGTAACAAAGCGCTGCATTTAGAAAAAGGCCCATCACACCCAAGACAGTTTGTCTTAAACATGCGGCATCATAAAGAGCTAGCGTGTCATTCTAAGGACAGCTTTCTGTAGGCTTGCATTGTAATAGAACGTTGAGAAGGCCCCCCTCCAACAGATGTATGGGTTCTGAGAGAAAGTCGTCCCCCCCCTCCAACAGATGTATGGGTTCTGAGAGAAAGTCCCCCCTATGGGATCCTGGTTAGTATGTATGTGAGAAAGTGACTTGGGGGGAAGAGAGGGAGGGGGAAGAGAAGGAAGAGAACAGGAGAAGAGAGATAGTAGGGAGAGAAAGAGAGACATAGTGGGGAGAGAATGAAAATAGACCAAGGTGCTGCTTGGCCCATATCCTAATTACACCCCTAAAAAGAAATATGTAAAAAAAAAAATCTAAATTCAGTAATTGGTTCTGTTTTTCACTTAATTGTTTTTCAGGTTTTTCGCTCTCAAAAATCACACTTATTAAAACAATCTAAAAATGGGATATTCTAAGTCAACAACCATACTAAACCACATCAGAAGACCACTTTTGAGGTCTGGGAAAATGTTTTAAATGTGAGTGTGTAGTCACCCTTTAATTCCAGTGTGCACCTAGCAAGAGGCTGTTTAGCTAGGTTTTTGTAGCACACATTTGCATTGTCACACGTGGGTAGTTTACAATACTAATACCCACTGGATTGATGTAAATAAAAATGATTCTGTCAGGTAAACAGAGGCTACTTTGTAGTTAACATTTAATTCAGAATGTTTTTGAGACGGCCTTTCCATCTATCGGGAGATTTTTTATTAGCATCATAGCTAACGGCTACACAGTGATAGCGGCGCACACCGTCCATACAGCATTGAGACGGAGGAATTCTCCTTGCCTCATCAGAAAGTTGCAGGAAATAAGAATCACTCTGTTCATTTCATGATAAACTTGGGCAAATGAATGCATACTTTTATACATTTAGTTGGTTCCCTACTGATAAGTTCAATACATTTTTTGAATATTGTTGAACTCTGTTTTATTGTCTGGATTCAGTCCACATCTCGCACTGCAACACTTCCTTAGGCAGCAGCCCAGCATGGAACACACAGTTTGACAATACTACTAGGAAATGTTGAATCCCTCACACACACACACACGTACAGTACCAGTCAAAAGTTGACACACCTACTCATTTAAGGGTTTTGCACACAAGAGTGTGCAAAGCTGTCATCACAGCAAAGGGTGGCTGCTTTGAAGAATCTCAAATATAAAATAGATTTAGATTTGTTTTAACACTTTTTTGGTTACTACATGACTCCATGTGTTATTTCATAGTTCTGATGTCTTCACAATTACTCTACAATGTAGAATAGTAAGAATAGTAAAAAATAAAAACCCTGGAATAAGTAGGTGTCCAAACTTTTGACTGGTACTGTATATGTAGAGACACACCCACTTCCTTCCAAACAGAGATCATCTTCTGAACTTATCCCAAACTGTTCAGGCCCCTTGTCAGCGGCTAAGCCTGGCTCCCTCCCTCCTACTAAGTCTGCACCCCACAGCACTCTGAAAACACTCAGAGGAGGAGGCACTGTTAAACTTTCAGAAAGAGAGAGTGTGCACACACAAGAAAGAGATAAAAGGAGAGGCAGAGTGATGGCTCCCTCAGTCAGAGAAAACAAGAGTAAGACAGAGACAGGCACAGACCAACAGAGAGGCACAGACCAAGAGACAGTCAGGCAGGCACAGACCCGAGAGACAGTCAGGCTGGCAGGCAGGGCCCCAGGTTTCTACAGCTCTTTAATGCACTCATAAATCCATTACTTAAGGCAACCCAGAGAGTAAGTGGATTTGTACTGTGGCCCTGTGATTACTCTGCCATCAATAAATGATGGGCTGGGAATACAGACGAGATCCCATCTCCTCTCTGATGCTGCTGCTCATCACCGTGGTTGAGAGAGACACTATGCTAGGTTGTCTGATGCTGCTGATCACCGGGGGTGAGAGAGACACTATGCTAGGTTGTCTGATGCTGCTGATCACCGGGGGTGAGAGAGACACTATGCTAGGTTGTCTGATGCTGCTGATCACCGGGGGTGAGAGAGACACTATGCTAGGTTGTCTGATGCTGCTGATCACCGGGGGTGAGAGAGACACTATGCTATAGGTTGTCTGATGCTGCTGATCACCGGGGGTGAGAGAGATACTATGCTAGGTTGTCTGCAGCACAGGTGCACTAATCCATACATTGCCTTCATTCACACACCTGGACTTTTTCCACATTATGTTGAGTTAGACTGATTTTAAAATGGATTCAATTGAGAATGTGTGTCACGGATCTACACACAGCACCCCATAATGTCAGTGGAATTATGTTTTTAGAAATATTTACAAATTAATAAAAAGTTGTAATTTCGTCAATAAGTATTCTGCACAGAGAGAGAGATCTATATATATATATATATATATATTACATTGGATAAAAGTAGAGACTCAGAGCTACAAAATGGTATTATCATACACTACAGAACAATGGGAAAGTAATTCTGTTTTGAAAATTGATAAACGTGTAACCTCACTTTTGACAAAATGTCTTGAATGTTTTGGTACACCTCCTGGAGAGCTCTTTTTGTCTACACCCATTCAGCATCGTTCACACTTTAAGCTTTAGTCCCACCAGCTCCTTAAGGATTCACATGCGAGGCCATGTACTAAACAAGCAAAGACATCAAGAATAAAGGCTGTTTTATACTATGGGTGTGTTAATAATTTAATTTGAAGAGCAGAAGATCATGTTAGCTCCACATACTCACTGTTAGCCTGCACTGGGAGTCTGGGCTGCATCATGTTAGCTCCACATACTCACTGTTAGCCTGCACTGGGAGTCTGGGCTGCATCATGTTAGCTCCACATACTCACTGTTAGCCTGCACTGGGAGTCTGGGGTGCATCATGTTAGCTCCACATACTCACTGTTAGCCTGCACTGGGAGTCTGGGCTGCATCATGTTACTGTTAGCCTGCACTGGGAGTCTGGGCTGCATCATGTTAGCTCCACATACTCACTGTTAGCCTGCACTGGGAGTCTGGGGTGCATCATGTTAGCTCCACATACTCACTGTTAGCCTGCACTGGGAGTCTGGGGTGCATCATGTTAGCTCCACATACTGCACTGGGAGTTAGCCTGCACTGGCAGTCTGGGCTGCATCATGTTAGCTCCACATACTCACTGTTAGCCTGCACTGGGAGTCTGGGCTGCATCATGTTAGCTCCACATACTTACTCACTGTTAGCCTGCACTGAGAGTCTGGGGTGCATCATGTTAGCTCCACATACTCACTGTTAGCCTGCACTGGGAGTCTGGGGTGCATCATGTTAGCTGCACATACTCACTGTTAGCCTTCACTGAGAGTCTGGGGTGCATCATGTTAGCTCCACATACTCACTGTTAGCCTGCACTGAGAGTCTGGGGTGCATCATGTTAGCTCCACATACTCACTGTTAGCCTGCACTGGGAGTCTGGGGTGCATCATGTTAGCTCCACATACTCACTGTTAGCCTGCACTGGGAGTCTGGGCTGCATCATGTTAGCTCCACATACTTACTCACTGTTAGCCTGCACTGGGAGTCTGGGCTGCATCATGTTAGCTGCACATACTCACTGTTAGCCTGCACTGGGAGTCTGGGGTGCATCATGTTAGCTCCACATACTCATAGCCTTCACTAGTCTGGGGTGCATCATGTTACTCACTCACTGTTAGCCTGCACTGGGAGTCTGGGTGCATCATGTTAGCTCCACATACTCACTGTTAGTCACTGGGAGTCTGGGCTGCATCATGTTAGCTGCACATACTCACTGTTAGCCTGCACTGGGAGTCTGGGGTGCATCATGTTAGCTCCACATACTCACTGTTAGCCTGCACTGGGAGTCTGGGGTGCATCATGTTAGCTCCACATACTCACTGTTAGCCTTCACTGGGAGTCTGGGCTGCATTATTTTAGCTCCTCACTCATGCTGCACAGAAGTTAACATTTGAATAATGTGACACGGCATGTAGAAAAGTTGAAACTGTTAATTACTGTTCGCAAAACAATGTCCATACAGGCTAAAATACTTTACAATGCAAGAAGATACCGGTAGCTCCCAGCTTTGTAGGCCAACTTTCCACCAAAAACATAATTAATTCACTTTATCGGTTTCCCTCATGTCTCTCTCTCTGTCAAAGATTTATTGCCTCAGAGAATTGAGGGCTCCGACAGGCCGGACCCCTCTTGGTTCGTGAACGACTTCATTACTAGTTAAAGAGACAGTGGCAATGTTATAAAAGAAGCTACTTCTATGCAAATGTTGTTCATCAGTACAGTAACATACGTGTCACATGGAAGGGAAACAGATTGTCATCTGTACCCCATGAAATCAGCCAAAACAAGCTGAATAACTCAACGCATGCACACACTCCTATTGAATATGCATTCACCTGTATTGTGCATAGGCCTAGGCTATATCTTGATTTACCCAGTTTTTCAATAGAGATTTAGCATTCAAAAAAGGTATTACCATGATGTTGTTATGTAGTTAGATTGTTTAACTGGTTCATACTTGGCTGTATCTGAAGAAGTCTGACGTAAAACATTTCAAATGTATTTAACTCAAAAGATGCCCGGCAATTGAACAGAGCAATACCTGAGTTCATCTGTCTGGATCAAGTGCAATTCTGTGGCTTTGGCTAATATGCCTTCTGTTTTTGCTGTGGTATCGTTTTGGTATCGAGCATTGTGATACTAAATCTGGTATCCAAATTAAAATGCAGGTATTGTGACACACTGACGACCCTCCCACTCGGTCTGCCGATTTATTTCACTTTGCTCTTTTATTCCTTAATAGGATGTCGGTGGGCGGAGCCGGGAGGGTCGTCAGTGAAATAGGATAAATGCACCTCTTCCCCATTCATTGGGGAGACTCTCTCCATGCAGACACAGATTTTGTAATCAGTAGTGTGGCTGTTTTTGATTGTTTGCGTTGGCACCTTTCAACACCCCTCATTATCACATTTATGCACTGAACCACTCACACTACTGATTACTGACTACACACACCATTGTTAATTATATTTAGTTTACTTTAGTTAAATAAATATATTTTGTTATTCCTTATCTCGACGTTGTCTCCTTTTTTGTTACGCACTTTGAGTCGGTTCATGACAACACACACACAAATACAAACCCAAGTTCTCAATTGTGCTCTCACACAGACTTGTTTAGTCTCTCAAAAACACACACACACTTATTTAGGCCTATCGAAACACACAAGCACTCACACATTCATAGACCACAGCTCTAGCCATATGGAGCTTAGCTAGTGACAACAATTACCCCACTGTCTCCTTATAGAATGGCCCTGCTAATGTTAATGGGGTTCGATCTGCTGCAGGGGGAAAACTGCATTACAGGATGATCAACAAAAGAACGGGCATCAGCGCCCAGAATCCAGGCGCTCCCTGCCATTGACGACTGAGACATACAGTAGTGACCACAATCTGCTCTGTATGGGATATGTAGGCCACAAGCTTCCAATCAAATGAAACTCATTGATCCGCTTGTCAGATACCCAAGGGGGGGGAAGAGAGAGAGCGAGAGAGAGAGGGAGAGAGAGAGCAAGCGAGCGAGAGGGATTGTGGGAGTTCATTCTAGTAGGTTGACGTCACGAGTCTTGTCCTGGAGGCAGAACTGAGCAACTTCCCTTTAGATTGGCCAGCTGAAAAGTCAAAATTGGGTTAGCAGTGGGTTAAGGTTCAAATAATGACTTTGTGGCTGTGCAGAGCTGCCTCAATAGCAAGATTCATGAGGAAAAAAACATTAACCTGCGCAATTCTATGGGGACTAAGAAAGATGAGTAGAGAGAGCCTTCAAAAAAGATGGAGCAGAGAAGAAAAATGGCCAGACAAAGGTGAGAGCGAGAAAGAGAAAGACAAAAGAGCGATCAAGGAGAGGTTGATGATGTTATAATGATCAAGGTCTAAGAAAGCTCTACAGAGATTGAGGTGAGGACAGAACTGAATAGAGCAGAACATTCCAGCCTCATTTTCAACCACTGCATTCTGTCCACCACAAAGATAGAATAATATTCTTGTGTGTTTCTATTTCCATCTACCTCCCCGTACGGCAGAAATACATGTGCTGCTGCCCTCCTACCTGGGGCACTGAACTGGCGCACAGCGGTGGCACGGCCCTTGTCGTGGAGCCGTGTGAGGCTGCAGCCCTTGGGGACCGGGCCCAGGCCCGCTGGGTGAGGCCGCGCGGTTGTCCTTTCCTCAGCCGCGTCGTACAGCTCCACATGGGGTGGCCGCTCCGTCAGGTTCTTGCTGTAGTGGCTCAGGCCGTACTGGGCGATCTGGATGGCATAGAAGTAACCCTGGGGACCCCACTGGGTGGAGAGGGGCACGCCTGGGGGACAGGGAGAGAGGTTACATAATGAAACAGTGATTACACATGAAAACATGGTCAGTTGAGGCACTAGCATCACAAAGCAGTGACATCACCTGTTTTTAAAGTACCCAGGACGCCACTGAATAATTACTGTCTTGTTTTCAGAGACACTTCATTCTTGATACACTGTGTGATATCATTTCGATATCAGTTGCAATTAGTTGCTGTTGTGCTATTTTGTTAGTTTTTTTGCGTTGTTTGTAACTTATTTTGTACATAATGTTGCTGCTACCGTCTCTTATGACCAAAAATTACTTCTGGACATCAGAACTGGGATTACACACCACGAACTGGAATAATCTTTTCTTTAAAAGAGTAAGACGAGAAAGATATACTGCTCTCCGGGAACAGGCCCAGATCCCAGTCATTTGGGTGAAGAAAAGACAGAGGGAAAGGACGCAGATCAGGCTGCCTTCTGAGAATCCGTAGGCGAGAGAGTAAACGCCCACTGCCATCAATTCTACTAGCTAACATGCAATCATTGGAAAATAAAACCTACGATTATGATTATCCTACCAATGGTACATGAACTTCTTTCGGATCAGTGGGACGCTAGCGCAAAATTCTAATTACTATAATTATTTAACTTTCATAAAATCACAAGTGTAATACATCAAAATAAAGCTTAACTTGTTGTTAATCCAGCCACCATGTCAGATTTCAAAAAGGCTTTACGGCGAAAGCAAACCATGCGATTATCTGACGACAGCGCCCCGCATACAACAAATGAAAAACATATTTCAACCAGGCAGGTGCGACACAAAAGTCAGAAATAGCGATATAGAAAATGCCTTACCTTTGAAGATCTTCTTCTGTTGGCACTCCAAAGGGTCCCAGAAACATCACAAATGGTACTTATTTATATCCCCTCCTTTTTATGTCCATTTATTTGGTGCGTTTGATTCAGAAATACACCGGTTCCAACTCGCCCAACATGACTACAAAGTATCTAATAAGTTACCTGTAAACTTGGTCCAAACAATGTTCCTAATCCAACCTTAGATATCCTAAAACGTAAATAGTCGATAAAATAGACGGAATATACTGTGTTCAATAGCGGATAAAAACGTGGAACGAACTCCTGGTCACGTGCACTAAACAGAAGAGTCCACTTGGCTTGACACTCAAATAACAGCCCTACTTCTTCATTTCTCAAAAGAAAAACATCAACCAATTTCTAAAGACTGTTGACATCTAGTGGAAGCCATAGGAACTGCAACCAGGTTCCTCATAAATATAGTTCCCCATAGAAAACTAATTGAAAACAGTGACCACAATTTTCTTTTCTGGATGGTTTGTCCTCGGGTTTCACCTGCCAAATAAGTTCTGTTATACTCACAGACATCATTTTAACGTTTTAGAAACTTTAGAATGTTTATCTAAATCTACCAATTATATACATATCCTAGCTTCTGGGCCTGAGAAACAGGCGGTTTACTTTGGGCCCGCTTTTCATCCGGACGTGAAAATACTTCCCCTTGTCCCAATGAAGTTAAGAACTGTAATATCTTATGTTTCACCGAGTTGTGGCGGCAGACGGGGCGCGGCGGCAGACGGGGCGCGGCGGCAGACAGAGCTGAGCTACATAGCTGGAAGGACAAAGATAGAAAAGGAGAGAGTCCTATAAAGAGAAGGGAGAGCAATGCAGAGAGGGAGGGGGGGGACAAAGTGAAGCAAGACGCGGCCTATTTTAGAAACAAAGATGGAGAAATCGGCAAGCACACAGAGAGAAAGAAAAATGGCCACATTAAGTGATCAGAGAGACAGACAAGATTCAAGCTAATCTATTTCCAACGTCAGGTACCCAGGGGCTAGCCTCCTCGTCCCACTAGAAATAGCCTGGGCTGCCTGGCGGGTGGCACCCTGATGAATAGATAGTTTACCTAAAGAGCTCATGACAGAGACAGCATGACAATCACATTTGCGGCTAGCGTTAGGCTAGCCCATAGTGTTTTGGTGGTGGTGGGGGTGATTATTCTGCATTAAGCAATGGGGGGGTGTGAATCAGTTTGCATTGTTTTTTCCTGTGCAACAAACACTGGACCAATGGGTGTCAAAAGTTTAAAGAAGCTTCCTCATATCTCCTTTCCTTCATCTGCACCCAATGTAAAAAAAAAAAAGAGGGATCCACCATATTGCCTTCCGCTGTCCTCAGAGCAGATTAAGGACAAGAGATGAGGAGAGAAAGACCGTTAAGTATCAAGTATAAACCGGCAAGACCAGACAAAAGGACGGCAGAGTTCAGGATTATTAATAATGGAATAGTTGAGGTTGTGACGTTTCATGAATTTGGGAGCATAGTGTTCAGTATTCATTAGTCTGCCTTCAGTTCTCCATACAAAACCTAGTCAGTTGCCAGGTCGCCCTCCACCTATCTCACACAAACACTCAGCGTGCACATCCATTATTTCTCAGGGGCTGCTGAGTAAAGAAGAGACATGTCTGATGTTGAAAGGATACCTGGCGCATGAAGACTCTCCAAAGAAAATAGATCATTTTTGGTGTGAAAATGGCTTATAATGGTTTGACTATTGCTTAGATCTTCCTGAGCTATGTTGACTTTAAAGATGACGCAAGCCATTCTCACTTAAAACTTCATTTACACTTGGGCCGCGTGGCAGCAGCAGCTCTAAGCACCATGGCATGGGATTTCTACACACTGCAGGAGTTAAATTAAGTCTTAGGTTTGGCGACAGTGTCTGGCCTAGATTCTATTCAGAGAGTCCTGAGCCCTCCCACACACTCACTCCTCTCCTCTGGATGAAGAGATTCATAGACATCATTAGAGGTGAGTGAGTGAGTGAGGGAGTGAGTGGTGAGTGAGTGGAGTGAGTGAGTGAGTGAGTGAGTGAGTGAGTGAGTGAGTGAGTGAGTGAGTGGAGTGAGTGAGTGAGTGAGTGAGTGAGTGAGTGAGTGAGTGAGTGAGTGAGAGAGTGAGAGAGTGAGAGAGTGAGAGAGTGAGAGAGTGAGAGAGTGACACTGGGGGAAGAGAAAGACCGTGAGAACACAAGAGACTAGAAAGTGATAAAGAAAAGCTCTATGGGTTGAGGAGAGAAGCTTCTCTCTCCAGTAATGACATGCACCCTGCTAGAACTTCATTCCTAAAGACTCAACTTCAGCAGCAACTCCGTCACCTGATAAGAGTTTTCCATAAGCTCCGACCATCGGAGAAATAGCCGATAAACTGCTTTGTCAGCCGGCTACTTTTTCCACTTCATTAATTAACTAGGCTTCTTTTCATTTAAAAGTTTAAATTCGCTAGTCAGAAAAGTCAGTAGAGCCTTCTCTCACTCGAATGAACGACATGAATCTTCTAGTGATCTATTTATAGGACAGGCGCCTGTCAGTCACAAAGCCAGAGATGACAGGGACACTGCTGGAATGTCAGTCTGCTGTCTGTCCCACCACTCAGTACCCGTGTGATCTTTGTGCGCTCTGGTTGGCTACAGTAGCGAGGTACTCTTCAACGTCTCCTGTGAGTGAATTTACACTTCCAATGTACATTAATGGAAGTGGTAACGATGAGTTCAAATCCACTTAATTATTGTTTTGTGGCATATTCATTTATTTTCTTCTGCGTGTTCCATAGGCCTACTATAGCCAGCCATAGAGTCCCGGCCCATAGACTACTTACTGTGCTTGGATTGACGACCAAACAGCAAGTATTGAACAGTTTATAAAAGGTGTCGAACTGATTGAATAAAGTCAATCTTCTAGATCCCTTTGCCATTTATAAACCATACTTTGATATTTATAATTCCATGGTATCGAATCGGGACAAGTAAACCAGCTCTCTAATTTGAATACTGGTAGGCTACTACTGCAGATAAATGATGAAAACATTCAGTGAAGATGTTGAATCCTCACTGCAGGAACAATAAATATATATGATAAATATGATCTAATAAAACAGATTGAAGGTTATAAAAGCTAATGTCATGGTACTTGGTATGGTGTTATTCAAAATATTGATATAGGCCTACTGATTTGATTAGTGTCCACAATCGAGTCGTCAACTGCGGCTTTCTGTGTATCAAAGCACATGTTAAACACCTGCTTCACATTCTTCAAATCACACTTGTAGGTCTTTTCATAAGCACCTGACTTTGTATAAAAGTGGGGGGTGCACAAACTGGCGGGGAGTCTGGGTGTCCTCCCCTTATGTTTTTAAATGTTATTTTAAACCCATTTTCCCTGCAATTCTATATTGTTTCTCAACAGGAATCCATGTTCACATGACATCATTTTTCTCTTGTTTTTTCCACAATAAAACTAAATTAAAAGAGTAGACTACACTCGTTTCTGACAAGATGACTAATCTACCGCTTTCCCTCAAAGTCCTACCCACCGAGATTGATTGACAGGTCTGAAACCCTATGAACTGACTCAAACATCCTGCCCCCTCCCTTGACAATCCCACCCACAGTGATTGATTGACAGGCCAAACTGTTAAAGCAGGGGTGTCAAACTCATTCCATGGAGGGCCTTGTGTCTGCAGGTTGTTGCTTTTTGCTTTCAATTAAGCCCTAGACAACCAGCTGTGAGGAGTTCCTTACTAAATTAGTGACCTTAATTCATCAATCAAGCTCAAGGGAGGAGCAAAAAAACCGGAACGAGTTTGACATACCTGTTAAAGGGATAGTTCACCCAAAATACAAAATTACATTGGTTTCCTTACCCTAAAAGTGTCCAAAGCAGCAGAGCCAATCAAATACATTACTTGAAGAACAAACATCATTGTGACAATTCATGTTGCAGTAAAACTAAATATGACTAACCTCAAGACCTACTTAATGTTAAAAACATTCCTGCGGGCCACCCCCCTTTTCTAGACCCACGGACCAATTTCACACAAGAAACATTGAAAAATAGGCGCAATATCGAAATGCTGGCCGCTAGACTAACTAGCATGGTCGAATTACTGCCCGGGGTGTGGCCCATTGATCATCAGTTATCATATAAAACTGCAAACATTTGCAGACACCCTATGGCAAAATCCACCCTATGGCAAAATCCACCCTATGGCAAAATCCACCCTATGGCAAAATCCACCCTATGGCAAAATCCAAAACTACTAGCACGCTGAATTCATCCATTTTAAGAAATGTTCATTGTTAAGTCATGCGTCTCTGCTTAATACAACAACTAATTTGACCAATCTGGGAGGTAAAGTCATTACCGTATTCAATCATTTAGCTGTGTATTTCAGATGGAATATAGACAGAATGTACCAGGGGCCACCAAAATAGAGCTTGTTCTGCAAAACAAAAATACCTGGGGGGTATGCCCCCCCCCAGACTGGAACTCTCTGGCTGGCTACTTTTTCCATGTACTGACAGAAAACACTGCTGATATACATTCTAATAAGTAAAAAACTGTATGCCTACGCCTCCCTTCTAATATAGAAACGCAACGCATAAAGAGGACATGACATCACGTCAAAATAAACCACTTATTGTTCCGTGAATTGCATTTATACGTCAAAGAGTTGCCTTTTGAACACGAAATGTAAACAAATGAGTCCACTTGACATCTCCACTCTGACCAAGTCTGTTGTGGAGGAGTCTCTCAGTGGATGGGGAAAGCTTTGAGTTGGTCCCAGAGTGATTAGGCAGGGTTAAAGTAGGGACAGAGATGAAAGGAGACCCATGTTTAATGCATTATGCTCCAAGGGGCCTTCGCTAAATAACTTCTCCATGGATACCAGGGCGCATCGGGTAGAAACGCTCCCAAAACCTTACGGCTGAGCCCTCGGGTCCCTCTAGCTGTGACGACCTAATTAATGGAGTGATATATTCACCCCTTTATAAGATGCAAAGTTGCAGTTGAGGTGTGAGAGAGTGCCCGTCTCTCCTCGTCTACAGGAAATGGGTGAGAGAGAATAAGTTAGCTCCCTCCAGCTTCATACAGTACCACAAATGGATTCTGCTCAGCTCCTGACTGACCCATTTTCCGCCCCAGTGAAATGCAGCCCTCCACACCTGTGGTGCAGAACACTGTTGGGTGAAGGTAGCAGCATTTACTACCCAGCTGGACCCAACAACAGGGTGCAGTTCAGCCACGCAACAAATCTAGAGTGACGCAGCAACGAATAAATCTGCAGGGGATTGACTTTTTTCATTTACAAACTGCTACAGTAAATTCCTATGACTGTTCCTGAGATGATTGTTTCCGGTCAGTGGCTTATTTTTATCATTCAAAAGAAGTTACAAGGTTTCACATTTTAATGTTGGTCATTTGAATAATTACACAATGGTCAGCAGGTAGTGAGAGCACACCACAAATGTTTATCACTTCAGGCACATGTATACACCCCCCCCCCGCTCTGTCTGGCTCTAACACAATCAGTCTTGTTACTGTAGTGTTAACTTTTTGGTTGACAGAGTTATAGATCTGTCATTCTCATTGAAAGTTTAACAAGCTTAAGTTCAAGTTTCTCCACCTTTTACTTTGGGTTTTGTACACAGGCTTCAAACAGCTGAAAATACTATATTTTTGGTTATTGAAAATATATTTCAAAGTGGATTAGATGGTACAATGATTCCCTACACATTGCTTGTTTAGTCACAGTGATGTGTGCATCACCTTTAAAGCAGGCCTTGTTGCTGTGTTCCAGGCTCCATCACATCCGGACGTGATTGGGACTCCCATAGGGCGGCGCACAATTGGCCCAGCGTCGTCCGGGTTTGATGGGTAGGCCGTCATTGTAAATAAGAATTTGTTCTTAACTGACTTGCCTGGTTAAATAAGAGGTTCAATTAAATAACTAAGAAAGTACAGAAAGGCTACATCTCGGCTGCATTAGGATGCCAGTAAGACCCTACATGTTGACGATGGGCTGTCAAAAGATAATGAATATCTATTAGACAACTCCCCCTCAAGTATACAAGGCCACTTTACCAACTAGCATTGGGAAGGGTCCAGCATGATGATAATGTGGTTTGGAGCCAGAGCTTTCTGAAATGGGCTATTGATTTCTGGGGGCTTTCCTTTTAACAAGAGGTGCCTATCAATAATGACTTTAGTTAAGGCCGGACTCTCATTATAGCAGGATAGCTGGCCCAGTTCTCATTATAGCAGGTTAGCTGGCCCAGTTCTCATTATAGAAGACTAGCTGGCCCAGTTCTCATTATAGAAGACTAGCTGGCCCAGTTCTCATTATAGAAGACTAGCTGGCCCAGCTCTCATTATAGAAGACTAGCTGGCTCATTATATAGAAGACTAGCTGGCCCAGTTCTCATTATAGAAGACTAGCTGGCCCAGTTCTCATTATAGAAGACTAGCTGGCCCAGCTCTCATTCTCTTAAAGCTAGCATCATTCGTTGTTGATTGCAATGCTAACAAGGCCTCCAAGCTAGAGTTCCAATGCCTTCTTAATTGGCTTTACAAACAAAATCAAGTATGATTATGTTTGCAGTAAAAAAATAAAATGCATTTAGGTGGAGGGGCAGGTGATGCACGTCTTACATGCCGTTGGTAAATGGGATCTGTCTTGTTAATCAAGCCTGAAATCACATCAGCACAGAACAAATAAAAAAAATATTTAGCCATAACACACACACACACTTCACTGGATTCTCCTGATTTCCCTAAGAAAAGCCAGTTGTTATCAAGCCTTGCCTGAGTTAAAACATTGTGGAAGGGCAGAAAACTGTCTGTGTTTATACCGGATTCATCTCAATGGCTCTTCATCATGATTTTCTGTTCTAGTCAAATCCACCTTCTGTTTCATTCATGTTACAGGGTACTAAAATGGTACAACATCCATAGAGCACTAAATAGTACTTGTTAGGCAACAACATGGCAGCTACCATGCAATGACCATAAATACCATGTAGAATAATATGACTCATAGCATGACGCCTGCCTGTAATATGCATTTACGGTCAGAATTTGACTAAGCCAAGAAAGTAGAAGTGGCATATGATGAAATGAACACCTAGAGAGCAAGAGAGCGAGAGAGAGAGAGCGAGAGAGGAGAGTGAGAGGCATCAGAAAGGAGAGTAATAACAAGGAGAGAAATGGAAGGAACATGAGAGATGTTCTCTCCTTCCACACTTAGCAGTATTCGCTGTGACTTCCAGTAAGGAGAGAGTGAGAACAAGAGACAGCACAAGAACGAGAGAGAGAACGAGAGAGTGAGAGATGCAGAGGAGACGTACTGCTAGATGAGGGGGGGGAACTGCTCACGCCATTGTGCTGTAGTCACGGCAGAACAAAAACCCAAGGCCATCCTTGGGGAGAATTTCTTGTTTAAACAGAGAAGATAAATGAAAGTGGACTGGCAGAGCAGTAAGGACAGGGACCAACACACAGAGGTAGAAAGACGCTTGGTTACACTCCGGCTCAGTAAGTGGAGCACTCGAGGACAAAGGCAGACAATGTGTGTGAGCTTCTGAGAGACTGCTCTTTTAAGTCGTGTGTTATAGCCGACATATTCACACCCACACACCAACACGAAGCATACTTCACAACCCACAAGATAGACAAATAAAACACACAAATCAAAATGTTATTGGTCACATACACATATTTACCAGATGTTATTGCGGGTGTAGTGAAAGGTTTGTGTTCCTAGGTACAGCAGTGCATTAATATCTAACAATTCACAAAAATATACACAGCTCTAAAAGTAAAAGAATGGAATTAAGAAATATATAAACATTAGGACGAGCAATGTCAGAGTGCGTGTGAGAGACACACACACAAACTCAGCAAAAAAAGAAACGTCCCATTTTCAGAACCCTGCCTTTCAAAGATAATTCGTAAAAATAACTTCCCAGATCTTCATGTGTCCGGATCCACCTAGGGGTCATGATTTGGGACTTTACAAATGTTTGATGTATTAGAATAATTGATTATGCTCATGTTATATTAATAGAAGAGGGGTTATAAGACCCCTCCCTTCTTACCTTTATAGGGTCCTAGACTACAGATTAACAAAATATATATTCTTTATAGATTTAAAATTGTTCCACAGTTGTGTGCGCTTTCTCTCTCTTATAATGTGTGACTGAGACAGAACTCTGCAGGGAGTGTGGAAGATAAGAGACTACTCAGCAGACATTCCACAATAAATCAGCTTTGGGGAGGGGGGCTTTTAGATAAACACTGAAACTCTGTGTGTATAGCTATGGAAGCAGGGTTTTGGTCTCAGGAGTAAAAAGGTAATGACGTAGTCAGTGACATCACTAAGGCGGGGCTTCGGTTTAATAAAATACCTTGTAATCTTGTGTTTGACGCAGAATTTACTCAGCAACATTCGTGCTATGGTGCTGTTTGTCAACTTCTGTCTGCAATTGCATTACTAAAGATTTTTTAATTATTTAAAGATAGTCAAAATGCTAATTTCACCAATGAGCCAATGATGATTGGAAAGCAACAAATCTAACAATTGTAAAGGGTATAAACACTTACCCATGCTTGTTCAAATCAACCATAAACAATTAATGAACATGCACCTGTAGAACGGTCGTTAAGACACTAACAGCTTACTGACGGTAGGCAATTAATGTCACAGTTATGAAAACTTAGGACACTAAAGAGGCCTTTCTACTGACTCTGGAAAAACACAAAGAAAGATGCCCAGGGCCTTAGGCATGCTGCAAGGAGGCATGAGGACTTCAGATGTGGCCAGGGAAATAAATTGCAATGTCCGTACTGTGAGACGCCTAAGACAGCGCAACAGAGAGACAGGACTGACAGCTGATCGTCCTCGCAGTGGCAGACCACATGTAACATGGGACAGGTACATGATGGCAACAACTGCCCGAGTTACACCAGGAACGCACAATCCCTCCATCAGTGCTCAGACTGTCCGCAATAGGCTGAGAGAGGCTGGACTGAGGGCCTGTAGGCCTGTTGTAAGGAAGGTCCTCACCAGACATTACCGGCAACAACGTCGCATATGGGTACAAACCCACCGTCGCTGGACCAGACAGGACTGGCAAAAAGTGCTCTTCACTGACAAGTCGCTGTTTTGTCTCACCAGGAGCGATGGTCGGATTTGCGTTTATCAACAAAGGAATGAGCGTTACACCGAGGAGCGGGATCGATTTGGAGGTGGAGGGTCCGTCATGGTCTGGGGCGGTGTGTCACAGCATCATCGGACTGAGCTTGCTGTCATTGCAGGAAATCAACGCTGTGCGTTACAAGGAAGACATCCTTCTTCCTCATGTGGTACCCTTCCTGCAGGCTCATCCTGACATTAACCTCAAGCACGACAATACTGCTCGTTATGTGTGTGATTTCCTGCAAGACAGGAATGTCAGTGTCCAGCCATGGCCAGTTTAGAGCCCGGATCTCAATCCCATTGAGCACGTCTGGGACCTGTTGGATCTGCAGGTGAGGTCTATGGCCATTCCCCCCCAGAAATGTCCGGGAACTTGCAAGTGCCTTGGTGCAAGAGTGGGGTAACATCTCACAACAAGAACTTGCAAATCTGGTTCAGTCCATGGGGAGGAGATGCACTGCAGTACTTAATGCAGCTGGTGGCCACACCAGATACCGAATGTTGATTTTGAACTTAGAAATGTCCTTGTTTTTGAAAGAAAAAAATGTACTTTTGTCCATTAAAATACCATCGAATTGATCAGAAATACAGTGTAGACATTGTGGCATGTTGTGTTAGCTAATCCAACTTGATCATTTAAAAAAAGGCTAATTGATAATTAGAAAACCCTTTTGCAATTATGTTAGCACCACTGAAAACTGTTTTGTTGATTAAAGAAGCAATAAAACTGGCCTTCTTCAGACTAGCTGAGAATCTGGAGAATCAGCATTTGTGGGTTCGATTACAGGCTCAAAATGGCCAGAAAAAGATCATTCTTCTGAAACTCGTCAGTCTATTCTTGTTCTGAGAAATGAAGGCTATTCCATGCGAGAAATTGCCAAGAAACTGAAGATCCCATACAACGCTGTGTACTACTCCCTTCACAGAACAGCGCAAACTCTAACCAGAATAGAAAGAGGAGTGGGAGGCCCCGGTGTACAACTGAGCAAGAGTACATTAGTGTCTAGTTTGAGAAACCGAAGCCTCACAAGTCCTCAACAAAACACCAGTCTCGACGTCAACAGTGAAGAGGCGACTCCAGGATGTTATATATACAGCAACAGTAGAATAGATGGTATTGACTAGAATACAGTATAAACTTATGAAATGGGTAAAACAGTATGTAAACATTATTAAAGTGACCAGTGATTCCATGTCTATGTACATAGGGCAGCAGTCTCTAAGGTGTAGGTTTGAGTAACCGGGTGGTAGCCGGCTAGTGAGTTAGTTCAGGGCAGGGTACTGGGTGGAGGCCGGCTTGTGATGGCTATTTAACAGTCTGATGGCCTTGAGATAGAAGCTGTTTTTCCAGTCTCTCGGTCCAAGCTTTGAGGCACCTGTACTGACATCTCTTTCTGGATGATAGTAGGGTGAATAGGCCGTGGCTCGGGTGGTTGATGTCGATGATCTTTTTGGCCTTCTTGTGACATCGGGTGCTGTAGGTGTCAAACACTCACACAGAAAATAAGCAACATCCTCACCACACAGATATCTGATCAGAGATTAAAACCACGGGTACCCACACATGGAGACCCTCACACTCCAATGTCTACCAATAGTCCATCTCCACGTTGTGAAACAGGAGACCCCGGCGTATCGGTACAAGCACAAAATAGTGCTCCATTAAGTTGCCACAATCAGGTTTTTCGTGATCTGCCCGATCAAATCCCAGTTTCATTTGCTTAATGCAACTCAATTGATGGTGCATTATTCACAAGGGGCCAGAGGTGGATTACTCAAGCCTGGTTTCCTGGAAATTCTCCTACGGACGGTGCAGCTAAATGGCTCTTAAACTCGTACGGACACTGTCCTTTAAGACGGGTCCGTTCAGACTGCTTTGCACACAACCACTAAGTGCTGGTCCTGACATGCCATGTATAAACTAGTGTGTGATAGAGCTTAGTGGTTCCTTTCCTGGTCCCTGTTTATGGAGTTGAGGACAAAGGCAATGAATGTTGGGCTACTTTACTTTTTTTTTTTTTTTTTTAACATTTGACTATTCACAGAATTTTTCCAATCCTGGTCTTGTGGTGGGACCATTCACAGGGCCCTATGAAATCCACATTGCGGAGAATGAGGACGGAATCACGGAATCCAGATATTAAAATGGAATTCAACAATATTCAAAAATGTATTGAACTTAGTAGAAAACACATTAATTTGCCAAAGACAAGACTAGAACAGAATGCATCAGTGATTCGTATTTTCCTGCAACTTTATGAAGCGGTGAGGAATGCCCGTGTCTGCGGCGCGAGGAATGCCCGTGTCTGCGGCGCGAGGAATGCCCGTGTCTGCGGCGCGAGGAATGCCCGTGTCTGCGGCGCGAGTGTATGTCTGCACATTGTGTAGCCGTTAGCGATGATGCTAATTATAACTATCTTCTGTTAGATGGAAAGGCTTTCCCAAAAACCTTCCCATTTAAAATGTCTACCAAAGTAGCCTATGGCTACCTGGCAGAATGAGATCATGACCATTTGCATCAATCCAGTGGCCATTTGCTCTGCAAACTCTCCAACCACAAGAGCGCTACACAAACATCGCTAACCAAACAGTCTCTTATTGGTTCATACTACAACCCAAAATCAAAAAAAAAGATCAAATTTTGTTATTCTTCTATATTTTTTAAGTTTGGGAATTACAGAAACCTTGAAAAAACAAAAACAAAAGAAAACTACATTTGGAGAAAAACAAATAAGATTTTAGAAGGCCATACATTCGTGATGGTATTGATCAATAAGTAGTAATTAAGGCGATTAAAGGATTGATAGACTAGCTCTGATTTCCTGTGCGTCAGGTGAATCAAAATAACGGTTGTAATGTGGTTGGCTGCAATAAAATGCCTTTTCTCGTGGACGGTGTCACGGATCAATGTTGGCGCCTCAAGGGATTCGACTCACCTTCCACTCCACTGATGCACTTGACGCGGTCGCGCACCTCCACGTTGTATGCCTCGAAGGACATGAAGACGCCGTCCGGGTGGTAGGGCTCGCGCTGCGCGTACACCTTGGAGTAGCTGTGCTGGAACTCAAATCGCTCGTAACCGTCGTACTGCACCACCTTGCCGTACACCTCAAAGTACTTCTCCAGCCAGCTGAAAGGAAAGTACACTTCAGCACCGTCCCGCCGACCCTTTATCGTGACGTCGTCGTTAATCAGGCAGTCCATCTCTTCGTACTTGATGCCGGCAGCTCCGCCTACTATGGGCGGCGGCTCCGGGGGCTGCTGCTGGCTGCTAATGCTGGCGTCGCCCACCTTGGCGCTGGGGGGTGGCGGCGGGGCCCGCGGGAGGAAGCGCAGGGCGGTGTCGCTGGAGCAGCGGTTCCACAGAAGCATGGTGAGGAGGGTGAAGAGTGCGCAGATGACGATCAGGGTCTTGTAGTTGACCCGGGCCGCCAGGCAACGCATGGTCACAGCACACCTGCACAGGGGAAACAGAGACTTATTAATAGTATCCTTTGACAACATTAAGTATATAAGACACATACAGTGCCTTCGGAAATAACTTTTTCCACATTGTTACGTTACTGCCTTATTCTAAAATGAATTAAATCGTCATTGCCTCCTCCCCTCAATCTACACCCCATAATGACAAAGCAAAAACAGGGTTTTATACATTTTTGCAAATGTATTACAAATAAAAAAAACTGCAATATCAGATTTACATAAGTATTGTGGATGGGTCTGAAAACGTTCCGAAGGCACTGTAGATACAGGCAGCCTTCCTACTTCATTTCCCACAGTGGAAGGAGTTTAATGGCTGTGATAGGAGAATACGGAGGATGGATCAACATAAAGGAGGAAGTTGGTACAGAATACAAATAATCCAAAATATGCATCCTGTTTGCAACAAGGCACTAAAGTAATACTGCCCCCCAAAAATGTGGCAAAGCCATTAACTGTCCGAAATACAAAGTGTTATGTTTGTGGAAAATACAACACATTACTGAGCGCCACTCTCCGTATTTTCATCATGTTATGGGTATGCTGTAATTGTTAAGGACAAGGGAGATTTTCAGGATAAAAAAAAATCTAATGAATGGAGCTAAGCACAGGCAAAATCCTAGAGGAAAACCTTGTTCAGTCTGCTTTCCACCAGACACTGGGAAATGAATGAACATTTCAGCAGGACAATAACCTAAAACAAAGCCACATTTACACTGAGTTACTCACCAAGAAGACAGTGAATGTTCCTGAGTTATAGTTGAGACTTAAATTTACTTGGAAAATCCATCGCAAGACCTGAAAAATGGTGGACTAGCAATGATCAACAACCAAATTTGACAGAGCTTGAAGATTATATATTTTTTTAATAATGGGCAAATCTTGCACAATCCAGGTGTGGAATGTTCTTAAGAGACTTACCCAGAAAGTCTAATCTCTGCCAAGACGTTGGCCTGTAGGTGAGGTTTATAACCCCATAAATACCTTTCCCCCTTTCCTCCCTCTCTACTCTAGAGTGACTCCTGGATCAAGAGCCTCGCTGGCTAATATTTGTTTTGTGCAGCAAACTGTGTAGCATTGAGTTACTTAGTTCAGTAAGAAACTGTACAAAAATATTCACAACGCGATCATTAGCATTCTCTATGGGATTTTACATGTACTTGTTAGCATTGCTAATCCTCAGATTGCAGAGTATAAATGGGGTTTGAAATCCACGGCCCTTGGGATCAGTGCCGATATTACTGAATATCCCCGTATGACGCAAGGTTGGAATGACTATCTGGATACCACACAAGCAAAGAAAGCATTGGCGTCAATATGGTCCAGCATCCCTGTGGAACGCTTTCAACACCTTGTAGAGTCCATGCCCTGACAAATTGAAGATGTTCTGTGGGAAGGGGGCTCAATATTATGAAGGTGTTCTTAATATTTTGTATACTCTGTGTACTTCTGCTGTACCACTACTACTGTCACCATATGTGTGGCCCTCAACATCTTCAACAAAAACACATGCAACGTGTTATCTGGGAGCTTCATTGATACAAACAAGAGAGGTGTTGGGATGTGGGGAAAAACAGCACAGATAGTCACTCCAACACTAGCCTACTGCTCTACACCGACAGGTCTGGGCTCCACAGCTCCCGGTTCTAGACAGAGCCGACAGGCTTGGGACAGGAGTTCCAGAGCCGACAGGCTTGGGCTCCACAGCTCCCGGTTCTAGACAGAGCCGTTCTAGGCTTGGGTTCTTCCACAGCTCCCGGTTCTAGACAGAGCCGACAGGCTAGACAGAGCCGACAGGCTTGGGTTCCACAGCTCCCGGTTCTAGACAGAGCCGACAGGCTTGGGTTCCACAGCTCCCTTGGGTTCCACAGCTCCCGGTTCTAGACAGAGCCGACAGGCTTGGGTTCCACAGCTCCCGGTTCTAGACAGAGCCGACAGGCTTGGGTTCCACAGCTCCCGGACAGGCTTGGGTTCCACAGCTCCCGGTTCTAGACAGAGCCGACAGGCTTGGGTTCCACAGCTCCCGGGCTCCCGGTTCTAGACAGAGCCGACAGGCTTGGGTTCCACAGCTCCCGGTTCTAGACAGAGCTGACAGGCTTGGGTTCCACAGCTCCCGGTTCTAGACAGAGCCGACAGGCTTGGGCTCCACAGCTCCCGGTTCTAGACAGAGCCGACAGGCTTGGGTTCCACAGCTCCCGGTTCTAGACAGAGCCGACAGGCCTGGGCTCCACAGCTCCCGGTTCTAAATAGAGCTGACAGGTCTGGGCTCCACAATTAAGGAATACACAAAGTAGACTAAACCGCTTAAGAAGATGCAAGGTGATTGAGGAGCGTCTGCAGATGAGTTGATGAGAATCGAATGCAGATTAACTTGAGGAAAGGAACCAGCATTATGGTAAATGTGATGACGAGCAGCATTTGCAATTAGTTGTTTGTGTACGCCTTTTGCAGCTGCTTCCGCTTGAGGGTTGGGAATGGAAAACATTCAACTACCACTTCAGAGGCTTGCATAGACCAATTCACATAACGCATGTCAGCATTGGCAAGTTTTAAATGAGCACAGGGGTGGAGAGTGAACAAGGAGTAAATAGCTAGAATAGTGTTTTCCAAATAGTGGATCACAGACAGTCCCTCTTTGGTTGTGGGTAAACACTTGTGTCTACGAGAACGGTATTAAGAACATGAACCGCTTTGAGGTGAGGGTCAAAACTAGATAAAGGCTGGAGTCGGCGTCTACCAGGCCAACGAGACGCGTCAATTCATTCACCCGATTAACAGTGCCAATCAGCGCGGGTCCGAGACTCACGTCGTCTGCCATGTTGTTTCTGGCATTTTCATCGTCCTGAGAGAAATCAATAGGCAAACCCCCTCACTAATTACAGCTTACGGCGCTAGGAGTTGCAGATGCAGCAACGACAAAGACTCGGCCTTCCCACAATACAGGAGGAGAGAGAGAGAGGGTAGAAAATCATTACTTCCAACAGCATCTCAATGCTTCAGCTTAATCCAGCCACAGCTAAAGGTCAACACAATGAATGCGCATTAATTCCACAATGGGAGCAATCTATCTGCCCTAGCAACGCCGAGTCAAATTACAACGATAATGGTCTCTGGTTTCCAACAAAGTTATACACCAAGGACAAGCATGTAGCCAGACAAGGACAACAGGAGTTAGGAGGTTCCAGTTCTCTCTAATAAGCGTGTAGAGTAAAGGCATGATATGATACAGGATATGAGGCAGGATAGGCTACTCTCTTAAGAACAGCCTTGAGTGCTGGGTGACTTAAAATGTCAGTCAAATGATCAATAATATAATAATGCTCTTAGCAAAAAATGTTTATTTTATTTACAATCTGTAGACACTATGAGAATAGAAAGGCTCACAACTTTTATAAAACATCACAGCTGAAAAATATATACCAAATAGAAACCAAAACTGGATGGTGTTCAGAACTAGATGGGAGGGGTGGAGGGGAGCTGAAAGATGTATAAGCTGGAAGTATAAGCCTAAGTGTTGTTGTCGAGTCGTTTACTCCAATTAGGGGAGGGGTGGTAGGGTTACTCGGAAATAAAGGAAAACATACAGAACCAGTCAAAAGTTTGGACACAGGGTTTTTATTTTTTTGTTCTTTTCCCCCTACATTGTAGAATAATAGTGAAGATATCAAAACTATGAAATAACACATGTAGTAGCCAAAAAAAAAAAAATGTGTTATATTTGAGATTCTTCAAAGTAGCCACCCTTTGCCTTGACAGCTTTGCACACTTGGCATTCTCTCAACCAGCTTCATGAGGTAGTCACCTGGAATGCATTTCAATTAACAGGTGTGCCTTGTTCAAAGTTAATTTGTGGGATTTCTTTCCTTCTTAATGCGTTTGAGCCAATCAGCTGTGTCGCGATAAGGTAGGTGTGGTATACAGAAGATAGCCCTATTTGGTAAAAGACCAAGTCTATACTATGCTTATTTGAAATGTTCTTGGCAAAGGGAAACTACAGTCCATCATCACTTTAAGACATGAAGGTCAGTCAATACGGAACATTAAGAACTTTGAAAGTTTCTTCAAGTGCAGTCGCAAAAACCATCTGGCCACAGGAAAGAAAGACCCAGAGTTACCTCTGCTGCAGAGGATAAATTCATTAGTTACCGGCTTCAGAAATTGCAGCCCAAATAAATGCTTCAGAGTTCAAGTAACAGACATCTCAACATGACTGCGTGAATCAGGCCTTCATGGTAAAAATGCTGCAAAAGAAACCACTACTAAAAGGACACCAATAAGAAGAGACTTTCTTGGGCCAAGAAAACAATATTTTTCCTTCCAAATCGCCATGTCTTCGTGAGATGTAGAGTAGGTAAACGGATGATCTCCGTGGTGGTGGTGTGATGGTTTGGGGTGCTTTGCTGTGACACTGTCAATGATTTATTTACAATTCAAGGCACACTTAACCAGCATGGCTACCACAGCATTCTGCAGCGATACGCCATCCCATTTGGTTTGCGCTTAGTGGGACTATCGTTTGTTTTTCAACAGGACCATGAACCAAAATACACCTCCAGATTGTGTAAGGGCTATTTGACCAAGAAGATTGATGGAGTGCTGCACCAGATAACCTGGCCTGCAGCCAACAAGTGCTCAGCATGTGGGAACTCCTTCAAGATTGTTGGAAAAGCATTCCAGGTGAAGCTGGTTGAGAGAATGCCAAGAGTGTGCAAAACTGTCATCAAGGTAAAGAGTGGCTATCTCAAATATATTTTGATCTGTTGAACACTCTTTTGGTTACTCCATGATTCCGTATGTGTTATTTCATAGTTTTGATGTCTTCACTATTATTTCTACAACGTAGAAAATAGTAAAAAAATAAAGCAAAACCCTTGAGTAGGTGTGCCCAAACATTTGACTGGTACTGTATACATTCAGCCTGGTGTTAGTAACCCAGCTCACAATATAAACCCTGAAGATCATGTGTTAATGATCGTGTTCTAACAATAGCTGCTGCAAATACATGAGCTGTATGGGGTGGGTTAGAAACACACTTTCCAATAATAGCGAGCACTTCCATTTGGAAATAGGTCTACACATGGTTCTCTCCAAGTATCAACTGCTGGAGGGTGAAAGTGAACTCTGCACTTGCAGTTACCAACTTTAAGTGTCATGTCATGTGAAACATCTGCTTTGGCAGACCTCTGCATATGTAAAATATTGCTGTGTGAATAAAAGTATCATTGATATTTGGAGAAAAGTCAGCATAGTGGAGAGATGAATGATTGGGCTGCTGGGAGCTCTGACAATGATGAGAACTCTGGGAGGAAGCCTGGGGACTGCACAGTGAAAGATAAGCAGACTGTCTCCATCTTGTCAGGGCCTGACTATAAATAATTGGATCTTATTAGGTGGTGTGCTGCCGGCAGAGCTCAGTCAGTGGCATGGCTACTGGCTATACCACTAGGCTTCACTGAGACCAGCCAATCACAGCCTGCCTAAACCAGGACAAGACCATAGTGACTAGACAAGTGGGCAAGGATAAATCTAGAACTTATATCGCATTGCTTGTTATTCATTCACATTCTCTCTCACCACCTTTCATGAATCCACATCTCTTGTGATTCATATGATCAGACTGTTAAAACGGATCTCCTCAAGGTTCTGGAAAAAGAGCCATATCAATAAAAACCTGTAGCATCTTTCAATTCACTTGTGAATGTAACCTATTTATTATGTACGACTTAACTACAGTTCAGACAACACCACTAGGCTCTATCTAGTGGACTGGACAGTAGCAGTGTTTTCATGGATCAATTCGGCCCAAATCCACTTAAGTGCATGAGATATGGATGGGCCTCTGTGTAATCCAAGGGAAATCAGCTTGACTACGGATGTGTTGCACAGATGTAATCCCTCTGGTAATAGCCACGATTTGAACTACAGACTTAGAGGGGAAGTACTTCAAAACAACAGACAACAACCCGGATAGGGAGTACAAGGCTGTTGAGGATAAAAACCCTCCATGCCTGACAGATTGTGGGGGGGGAGTGGAGCTTTTCAGCTTAAATGAGCCAACGTCCTGCTTCGGAGAATTGAAAGATACTTAAAAATTTGACACAGCGGCATGGGACCTGCGTTTAAAATGAGCGCATCAATCTGTGGCCAGCACACATGACCAAATGCCCTCTCAGTATGCTTCGAGTTCATCTATCGCCATGGCGCTCTGGCCAGAGTTCACACCCACTACCCGTCCTCATCCTGGTGATGCATGGCCTTCCCAGGGGGCCAAGGGGAGGGATGAGACACAGGAGGAAATTAAGGACTCCATTGAAATGCTGCTAAGCATACTGCTGAGCTTAAAACAGCCTAGCCTTTAGCCTTGATAAATGTGCATATGGGGGGGGTTATCCACTGAGCTTAAAACAGCCCAGCCTTTAGCCTTGATAAGGGTTGGGGGTTCTCAGTAATGTGAGAACATCGACTGCCCTTGGCCTCCACCCCAGCCTTGGCAACCTGGCCCCTGGGAGCATAGGGGCTACATTGTCTTTAGATGCTGTCCCGATAATGGCCATCAGGGGTGGGAGGAGGAAGGCTGGCCCTGGCACTAGGGACTGTGGAGTCTGAAAGGACTGCTTTCAGGTTTAGTGGCCTCTGCTCTGATTGGATGGTTTGGCTCCGGTCACCTTATGGTTGTCAGAACTCTTCCACTCAGAGTTTTTTATAACACTGACTGGGCATCAATGATGAGACTAAATGAAGAGGGCAGCTGCTGCTGCTAGCATGCTGATGATGTAGGACTACATGTGGTGTTGTGTTGGCTTCCAAGGGGTTGGGACGACATGCCATATTGGTCCCAACCTGCCCAGCCAGGTGGGGTTAGACGACTACGGCGAGCTTGACAGAACGGTCATCAGATATACCGTCCAACTCTTCAGGCCATTTAAGTCCCAGGAATAGAGCAGTGGCAGGTGTATGCCAGGCTTGCCAAGACTTGAAAATCATCTCAGTCAAAAAGCTGGTTGAAATACAACGCATTTCTTCTAGGCAACATGAGCTTTGTCAAAACTTACAAACAGTCCTTGAAGACCAACAGAGACATAATAGTATGTCTAACCTTGGACGGTTGGAGCAGAGGTCAATCGAGATGTTGAAGGGGTCCATGTCTAACCTTGAAAAAGGGTCAGCAGCGTAGCCATGTCTAACCGAAAGGTTGCAAGTTCAAATCCCCAAGGTACAAATCTGTCATTCTGCCCCTGAACAAGGAGGCAGTTAACCCGCTGTTCATAGGCCATCATTGAAAATAAGAATTTGTTCTTAACTGACTTGCCTAGTTAAATAAAAGGTAAAATAAATATTGATTGACTTCTGCTCCAACCATCCAAGGTTAGACCCCTTTAACATGTCAATTGACCTCTGCTCCAACCGTCCATGTTGAACCTTGGCTGGTTGGAGCAGAGGTCAATCGATGTGTTGAAGGGGTTTACGTGTTGAGAAGTATCTTTGTGATCAGAGGTCTCGGGACTGTAAACACAGAAGCCATGAGGAGGGAGGTCTCCGAGTTCCAATTGCTCCGCAGCTTCTCCGGTCATCTCTGACATCTCTCATAGGTCAGCTCCGATGACAGGCTGAATGCTGGCAGCAGCTGCGCTGCATTGTTAACGTGTCAGAAATCTCTGGATGCAATAACAGCTGCTTCACAACTACCCAGGATACACCGTGCTCAAGAGTATCTCATTCTGCCTTGGAACGTCAACAGACTGCCAACATACCAGCTGGCAAGTTAGTTTAATGTGCATGTATAATAAGGGGGGGATACTTTAACCCTTCACTCAACAGCAAGAAGACAGAAAAGGGGGTGGTTGGATTGGCTACTTAGTTACAGTACGCCTGCTAAGGCCAATCTACTACAAGTTCTGTTTATAATGACGAGACTGCGGAAAGAGCAAAACAAGTGGGCCTAACATTGATCTTCAAATGTGAGCAGAGGGTTTGTGTTGTTTTACTGATAACATAGGGAGGGATGAGGAAGCACATCCTGCAGTATTTAAGTTCATTTTCCTGTCATTATCTTTTTCCCCGTTTAGGCAAAAGCATTCATGTCCTACGACCTTTGCCTCCATACCAAAACCCCCATCTGCAGTACACAAAGGGTGCTAGTGATGATTATTCAGCACCAAGATTATTGGAAGCCCATCTCACAAGCACCTGAAAGTATGTTTTCATTGGTATGCTTAGGCTATATCAAGTGATGTGTGAATACCAAGAGGGTGGAAAAACAATATTCATGCCAGCAGACCTTGTTAATGGCAGTCCTCTGGAAGTTCTGGACTTTCTCTAGCTACCGGCTTATCTCCCGGCTGGTTCCAGAGCAGAATAAACCCTTCATGACAGCCCACTGTTGCAGCAGAGCCCTGGGTTGAGCAGACCACTGTAGCAGCAGAGCAGACCACTGTAGCACCAGAGCCCTGGGTTGGGCAGACCACTGTAGCTGCAGAGCCCTGGGTTGGGCAGACCACTGTAGCAGCAGAGCAGACCACTGTAGCAGCAGAGCAGACCACTGTAGCAGCAGAGCAGACCACTGTAGCAGCAGAGCAGACCACTGTAGCAGCAGAGCAGACCACTGAGCAGCAGAGCCCTGGGATGGGCAGACCACTATAGCAGCAGAGCCCTGGGTTGAGCAGACCACTGTAGCAGCAGAGCCCTGGGTTGGGCAGACCACTGTAGCAGCAGAGCAGACCACTGTAGCAGCAGAGCAGACCACTGTAGCAGCAGAGCCCTGGGTTGGGCAGACCACTGTAGCAGCAGAGCAGACCACTGTAGGAGCAGAGCAGACCACTGTAGCAGCAGAGCCCTGGGTTGGGCAGGCTGTTGTTTTTATCCCTCTGCTGTTTTCTGGTGGGGAAAAAAATGTAACAGCCATCATTGCAATAACGCCCCAGCGCTGGTGAGCTGCCCTTGGGGAGGTATCGGAGCAGAAGTCCCCGTGTTTGTGCAACCAGGTGTTCCTGCCCCAACTACACACTCATGACATTTTCAGTGGTCTCTGGGTGAATTCAGGCAGGGGCTCAGACTGCTGTAAATAAGCTCTGGCTGACTGGAGCTCAGGGGCCTGTTAACTCCTACTGTGTCGGAGACGAGAAGGGTGTCCGTGTGTGTGTGTGTGTGTGTGGCAGCTCGTTAGAAAAGACAAACACGCCTCCCATAAAATGTGCTCCACTGTAGGTCGTCTCACTCCTCTTCATCAGTTAATGCATGGCTCACTCAGTAACATTTAGGCGTTGACAGCATCACTACCAAGGTTGAGGCCAAATTCTCCCTTGGTGGTGCCTCAACACAAGGGAAGCGACCGCAGCTCAGCTTGAATAAGTCACACTGATGACAGAGTATTAATATGCAGCACAGTGCATGTACCATCCACAACATATTCAAATGTCTGTTCTGTAATCGTGGTAACACCCCTACACATTGCCCTTTCAAGTCTTCAGATGCCTGCTGCTGCCTGGGCGTAAGAACACACCGTCACAGCGAGTTGTATCTCAGAGGAGAGGAGTAGAGAAGGAGAGGGGGACAGGGGGAGAGAGCTAGCCCTTCATCACATATTAAAACACTTCTTCTGTTAGCAATGAGTTCACATTCTGCCCAAAACACCTGCTCCGTCACCTGCCAGTCACAGAGGCAGGTGTCTCCCAATCAGACGTTGGCACACGAAAGCAAATCTGGAGCGATCTTCACTAAAGGATGCCAGTCCTCTGGGTGGAAAGGTTGTGTCTCTGACACTGACTGGATATAGATCATCTTGCAACTACACCTTGTGAAATAATGATATTAATGAATCAGAGTGCAAAGGGATTCACCAACAGAGTCAGTGGTGAGCTACGTTCACCATTCTAACATGTTAGTCATCATATTTTAACAAATATTTCAAGAAGTTCAGAAAAGAGATTTCTCAAAGCAGAAGCTCCATTTAAAAAAATAAAATGTTTTTAAGGGTCCAACCTCAAGGCCAACCCGTTTTTCCAGAGTAGTGCGTGTCTCCAGTTACCATCTCACCAGGCCTCTCAGGGGAGTAGCAGGACATCCAGCAGCTCGATACCCTGCTGGACTCCAGCCTTGTTAATCATGCATGGGTGTGGATGCCCTCGCCACTCCAATAGTGCCCAGCAGACCTCACATTGGACTACAGTAAGAGTCTTCTTCAAATCAATCAAAACTCCTATCCAGATGTTTGCAGTGGAAAACAGAATAGCTTATAGGCTAGTCTAGTCTAACCCTGTGAGAATGTGTATTTGGATTACTACAGGGTTTAAAAGGAGTTTACTGTGTGAGAACTCCAAGACGATATTCTTCAGACCTCTAACGGCCCAGAGTGTCATATGGGCGTTTACAAATGTAGAAAATTAAAAAGGTCCTTTTTTTAATTATTGAAAAAATGATGCCCGTTTCAAGGCCAGGTAAGGCTGAGAAATATACATGTAGGATTTATCCTCTAAAGCTGGGCCTATATAATTGAGTAAAGACATGTTCTGCTGATTTTAGCTGAGGAAGGTCTGCACCAGCCAGCCGGTGTTCACCGTCTGTGCCCTGATAACACAAGACTTAAGCACCAGGTCTTTCTTACCTGGCATTGGCCCTGCATTCCACTGGGCTTCTTCTCTCTATTACATTCCGTTTGTTGAATCACCATAGCAAACACACTGAGCTAACAAATTGACTTCGATGTGGCCAACAAAGAAGTAATTTCACATTAGTGCTGCACAATGAAACATTGTTTATATCTCTCAGAGCAGGCAGAGAATGGAGGAAATTGCTTTGAAGTGAATGTCTCGGTCCAACTCGTCGCTAGTCCAGGGATTAGGCAGGTTATTACCAAAAAGCGTACAATATTAGAGACCTACAGGGGGATTAAACACGCTCCTAATCAACTGGAGAAGAGACAGAAAAATAACCACTCTTCAATACCATTACTGTGACCTTTGCACATCATTTATAAGCAGTGCACAACAACAAGTAGCCTCTGCAGCAGCATAACAGAATATGATTCAGGGACGGAGCAGGACATGGGATCCTTCCACAGTAAGGCGTACATGTAGCCTCTGCAGCAGCATAACAGAATATGATTCAGGGACGGAGCAGGACATGGTATCCTTCCACAGTAAGGCGTACATGTAGCCTTGGAGCAGCATAACAGAATATGATTCAGGGACGGAGCAGGACATGGGATCCTTCCACAGTAAGGCGTACATGTAGCCTTGCAGCAGCATAACAGATGATATGATTCATGTAGCCTTGCAGCAGCATAACAGAATATGATTCAGGGACGGAACAGGACATGGGATCCTTCCACAGTAAGGCGTACATGTAGCCTTGCAGCAGCATAACAGAATATGATTCAGGGACGGAGCAGGACATGGGATCCTTCCACAGTAAGTCTTACATGTAGCCTCTGCAGCAGCATAACAGAATATGATTCAGGGACGGAGCAGGACATGGTATCCTTCCACAGTAAGGCGTACATGTAGCCTTGCAGCAGCATAACAGAATATGATTCAGGGACGGAGCAGGACATGGGATCCTTCCACAGTAAGGCGTACATGTAGCCTCTGCAGCAGCATAACAGAATATGATTCAGGGACGGAGCAGGACATGGTATCCTTCCACAGTAAGGCGTACATGTAGCCTTGCAGCAGCATAACAGAATATGATTCAGGGACGGAGCAGGACATGGGATCCTTCCACAGTAAGGCGTACATGTAGCCTCTGCAGCAGCATAACAGAATATGATTCAGGGACGGAACAGGACATGGGATCCTTCCACAGTAAGGCTTACATGGTTAAAACCTCATGACATAGCAGGGTTACAGGTATTGGGACCTTGAACATGTGACATATCCCCTCCGGGCGAATCTTTTGCAGGAAGAGGTGGCATAAAAAAAGCAGCCCATGGGGCTGTAGGGGACACAGCTTTGATCAGCGTCTGTGAATATACCCAAGTCCTGTCCTCTCGCTCCATGCAGACTTCCAATTACCAGCCTGATACAGGCTAATGAATCCAGAGCACGTTCAAAGACTTCTCCTTTCCTTTTGCTATCAACTTGATACGGTTTGGGTTTAGGGAAATCCGCCACAGCTCTGCTTACTCAATTAAGATCAGGTCAGATTGGGTCAGCATTAATGCAGTTCTATGGTTCCAAAGTAAGTTACTGTTGGAAAATGACAGGTATAGGGCCTTCAGGAAGTATTTCACACCCCTGGACTTGGTCCACATTGGTGGTAGAGCCTGAATTTAAAATGGATTCAAAATTAGACTGTCGCTGGCCGACATACAATACCCTATAATGTGGAAGTAGGTTTTTAGAAATGTTTACAAATTAATACAAAATGAAAAGCTGAAATGTCTTGAGTCAATAAGTATTCATCCCCTTTGTTATGGCAAGCATGAATCAGTTCAGGAGTAAACACTTGCTTAATAAGTCACATAAGTTGCAATAATAGTGTCTAACATGATTGTTTAATGACTACCTCATCTCCGTACCCCACACATACAGATAATTGTAAGGTCCCTCAGTCGAGAAGTGAATTTCTAACACAAATTCAACCACAAAGACCAGGGAGGTTTTCCAATGCCTGACCAAGAAGGGCATTGAATATATCCCTTTGAGAATGGAGAAGTTGTTAATTACACTTGGATGGTGTATCAATGCACCCAGTCACTACAAAGATACAGACTCCCTTCCAAACTCAGTTGTCGGAGAGGAAGGAAACTATTCAGGGATTTCACCATGAGGGCAATGGTGACTTTAAAACAGCTACAGAGTTTAATGGCTGTGATAGAAGAAAACTGAGGATGGATCAACATTGTAGTTCCTCCACAATACTAACCTAATTGACAGAGTGAAAAGGAAGCCAGTACAGAATAAAAATATTCCAAAACATGCATCCTGTTTCCAACAAGGCACTAAAGTAAAACTGCTAAAAATGTGGAAAAGAAATGAACTTGCTTTCCTGAATAGAAAGCGTTATGTTTGGAGCAAACCCACATTACTGAGTACCACTCTTCCTATTTTCAAGCAGGTGGTGCCTGCATCATAGGTATGCTGGTCATTGGCAAGGACTTGGGAGTTTATTTTTTTAAAATGGAATAAAGCTAAGCACAGGCAGAATCCTAGAGGAAAACCTGGTTCTGCTTTCCACCAGACACTGGGAAATGAATTAACCTTTCAGCAGGACAATAACCTCAAATACCAGGCCAAATCTACACTGGGTGTTGGCTGAGTGACAGTTTTGACTTAAATCTGCATGAAAATATACAGTGAGGGAAAAAAGTATTTGATCCCCTGCTGATTTTGTACATTTGCCCACTGAAAAAGAAATGATCAGTCTATAATTTTAATGGTAGGTTTATTTGAACAGTGAGAGACAGAATAACAACAAAAAAATCCAGAAAAACGCATGTCAAAAATGTTATCAATTGATTTGCATTTTAATGAGGGAAATAAATATTTGACCGCCTCTCAATCAGAAAGATTTCTGGCTCCCAGGTGTATTTTCTAAGGTAACGAGCTGAGATTAGGAGCACACTCTTAAAGGGAGTGCTCCTAATCTCAGTTTGTTACCTGTATAAAAGACCCCTGTCCACAGAAGCAATCAATCAATCAGATTCCAAACTCTCCACCATGGCCAAGACCAAAGAGCTCTACAAGGATGTCAGGGACAAGATTGTAGACCTACACAAGGCTGGAATGGGCTGCAAGACCATCGCCAAGCAGCTTGGTGAGAAGGGGACAACAGTTGGTGCGATTATTCGCAAATGGAAGAAAAACAAAAGAACTGTCAATCTCCCTCGGCCTGGGGCTCCACGCAAGATCTCACCTCGTGGAGTTGCAATGATCATGAGAACGGTGAGGAATCAGCCCAGAACTACACAGGAGTATCTTGTCAATGATCTCAAGGCAGCTGGGACCATAGTCACCAAGAAAACAATTGGTAACACACTATCCCGTGAAGGACTGAAATCCTGCAGCGCCCGCAAGGTCCCCCTGCTCAAGAAAGCACATATACATGCCCGTCTGAAGTTTACCAATGAACATCTGAATGATTCAGAGGAAATGCCTGTGACCCCAAGAACACCATCCCCACCGCCAAACATGGAGGTGGAAACATTATGCTTTGGGGGTGTTTTTCTGCTAAGGGGACAGGACAACTTCACTGCATCAAAAGGGACGATGGACAGGGCCATGTACGGTCAAATCTTGGGTGAGAACCTCCTTCCCTCAGCCAGGGCATTGAAAATGGGTTGTGGATGGGTATTCCAGCATGACAATAACCCAAAACACACGGCCAAGGCAACAAAGGAGTGGCTCAAGAAGAAGCACATTAAGGTCCTGGAGTGGCCTAGCCAGTCTCCAGACCTTAATTCCATAGAAAATCTGTGGAGGGAGCTGAAGGTTCGAGTTGCCAAACGTCAGCCTCGAAGCCTTAATGACTTGGAGAAGATCTGCCAAGAGGAGTGGGACAAAATCCCTCCTGAGATGTGTGCAAACCTGGTGGCCAACTACAAAAAACATCTGACCTCTGATTGCCAAGGGTTTTGCCACCAAGTACTAAGTCATGTTTTGCAAAGGGGTCAAATACTTATTTCCCTCATTAAAATGCAAATCAATTTCTAACATTTTTGACATGCGTTTTTCTCAATTTTTTTGTTATTCTGTCCATCACTGTTCAAATAAACCATTAAAATTATATAGACTGATCATTTCTTTGTCAGTGGGCAAACATACAAAATCAGCAGGGGATCAAATACTTGTTTCCCTCACTGTATATATCAAGACCTAAAAATGGTTGTCTAGTAATAATGAACAACTTATTTGACAGAACTTAGAGAATTATAAAAAATAAAAATAGGCAAATGTTGCACAATCCACGTGTGGAAAGCTCTTATAGACTTACCCAGAAAGACTCAGAGCTGTAGTCGCTGCCAAAGGGGATTCTGACATGTATTGACTCAGGGGTGTGAATACTTATGTAAATGAGCTATTTCTGTAATTTTCTAAAATCATGTTTGCTCTTTGTCATTATGGGGTAGTGTGTGTAGATGGGTGAGGAGAAAAATACATTTTGAAATCAGGCTGTAACAACATGTGGAATAAGACAAGGGGTATGAATACTTTAAGAAGGCACTGTAGGTACTCACCTAATCCATTCACCAGAAAACAGCCAACGGATCAGTCATGTCCCCGGCTACGGGTTCCCCTGGATCTAGTTCATCTGGCCGACTCCTCACCACCTGCAACAAAAACATCACATTCCATTACATTGACGAGCAGTGTGAACACTTATAATGTTCACTTTTAAATGAAATTGGGAACCGTAACATTAGGACAAATCCCAGTACGCAGAAAGTAAACAGCAGTGGGTCAATTTCCACAAGAACTAAGAGTGTTGAAGCGCGAGGCTCAACTTCTTCAAATGCTGACGCTCCAGATTCTCAACTAGTCTACAGAAGTCCCGTTTTATTGCTTCTTTAATCAGAACAACAGTTTTCAGCAGTGCTAACATGATTGCAAAAGGGTTTTCTAATGATCCATTAGCCTTTTAAAATGATACACTTGGATTAGGTAACACAACATGCCATTGGAACACAGGAGTGATGGTTGCTGATAAATGGCCTCCGTACACCTATGTAGATATTCCATAGAAAATCTGCCGTTTCCAGCTCCAATAGTCATTTACAACTTTAACAATGTCCACACTGTATTTCTGATCAATTTAATGTTATTTTAAATGGACAAAAAAAATGATTTTGAAAGAAAAGCACAAGGACATTTCTAAGTGACCCCAAACTTGAGAACGGTAGTGTAGTTGAGAAGGAAATGCTAATTATGTGAGGTGGAATTGAAGTACAGTAATGGTAGTATAAGTATTATTTACAATGCTTAACCATCTGAAAAGGACCGCACCCGGAGACACAAACCATTCCTGGTAACAGCGCAGTGCTTAACCATCTGAAAAGGACCGCACCTGGAGACACAAACCATTCCTGGCAACAGCGCAGCTGCATTGTGAATTTTATCACATTTTTATTTAACCTTGATTTAACTAGGCAAGTCAGTAAACAAATTATTATTTACAATGACGGACTACTCCGGCCAAACCCCGACGACGCTGGGCCAATTGTGCGGCGCCCTATGGAACTCCCAATCACAGCCAGATGTGATACAGCCTGGATTCGAACCAGGTACTATATTGACGCTTCATGCACTGAGATGCAGCGCCTTAGACCGCTGCGCCACTCGGTAGCTTATAGTTTTAACAGAAAGCAGATGTTTTTTGTTTTTTCAACATTAAGAAAATGTTTGTTTGTCACATCGCTAACAGTGACTACTTACTAAATATAGGCCTAAAACTCCAGGAAAGAAGTTACATATGATCACATTCTAATAAGGTTAACATTTTGGATGAGTTACCAGGCAGACATCTTTGATTGTTTCAAAAAAATTGTCCCTAAAAACATGAAAGCATAATGACCTAACAACCAAGGGAGACAACAACAAGGCCTGTAAGGGCAGATAATGTTGTGTGTTTGCTGGACGGAGACAAGCTGACTGAGCGGCAGCCATTTTGGATTTAGACCACTGACAGGGAACATCAAGAGTTCCCAGACCAAGACCGGGCTCTATCAGTGTCTGCCATCATCAGGCCTACATCAGGAGATCAGACAACTCCTGGGCAAACATGGCCAGAGAGAAATGTGTCTGTGGGAAGGAAGAGTCTTCTAGTACCCTGCTGATAGGGATGAAAGGCTGTGATGAGTTGTAGAAATGAGCACTTAAAAGAAACATGCAGGGATTATATCTCTGCAATCAAATTAGGCCAATCAAACGGCCAAGTCTCATCCTCTGGCGTCTGATGTTCATTGGACAAAAAGGCTTAGAAATACAGACAGAATCAGATATATTTGGAGAGAACATAAAGGTCACTCCGACATATGTATCCATACCATGAAAGTTCAACATGAAAGGCAGACTCCATGGAGGTGGAATTCACTGGTTAAATATAATCTGGACTACTGAAGCTCCATGTTTTCCTCTATTCAGAGGCCTATTCGTCAAAGGTCAAATGTGCCCAAAACATCAAATACAAATGATTCATTGTAAATCACTAAACACACCCTCTTTGGCTAATCCTGTACCGTTTGGTGGACAAGATTACAGAGCCAAAATTGGCAGGATGTTGGTTCACTGCAGCAACCAGTGGCACTGATACAAATTGTATGCAAATTGTAGGTCATAAACATGCTGCGATTAAGACGTTCAGGCTACACAATCTCTGGAATAATAGGCTATGGGTAATCTTAGCGAGATCAGCTTTCACCAGAGCATGAGAATTTAGCTGGATATTTATAACATGATCCTCATGCTGAGGCTATCCTCCTAATCCAATACGTATTGACGTCCATCTTCCTTCTTACTGAAATCAGTACTATTAACCGTGCCCGGGCATTTAGCCTATATTAATTGTAATTTGTCAAATCAGACGATAATATCTAATTGTTCACAACAGGGTTTGTTACAAGGTTCAACACCACACTTCAAGATTTGCAGGGTGAATGACGTTAACGTTGGCCTTTTTTACAGGAGAATTGATCATGGCAGTAATCAGATCACGCTGCACTTTCCCTTTGTTGGAGGTTTCAAGGCACATTCCTTTAAACAGGCGTAATGTAATGTTTCTTGAAGTAAATTACGATTGATCGGTCTTCCACAGCCTTTTCAGTCACACGGTTTGAGGCAAAGCAAAAATGATTGACGTAATGCTTTTTGACCAGGGGTAAATGGTCTTACATCAATAGCCAATGACTTAAGGCTCTGAATGACCCATAAATGATGCTGAGGAAACACATATTTGTAATTGCAACCATGATGAATTTACAGGCGTCTCAACCACTAGGTCATTAATGTACTGCCAATCCATCATGAGCAAAGTGTAGAAAGTGACAGGGATACTTCACCCTGCAATTAACTGCACCCCTATAACGTTGCTACAGCGGAGGGGGTTAAGGGCTGTTAAATAGAAGACGGTGGTAAATCACCACACAAAGAGAGACGATCAATCTTTTATCAAAACGGGCTTATCGACAAAGCACTCAAATCAGGTATTAGAACGTTTATAACAGCTGGTAACATACAAGCCCTGTTGTGGGCACGGTGTTACATAGTGGAGCGGATGCTTGAACAACAAAGAGACTATCTTCAGTCAAGGCTAAGATGGGGTGGAGCAGGAAGCTGGATGTTTGATTGGGGCCGAGCTGTGTGGGAGGATTTTTCGTAGAATTCCCCCAAATTATAATATTTAATTGCATTTGATCTATTGCTATTGATCTAGCCATCGGACCAGAGTACTGACACGCCAAGGAGGCTATAGGAAGACAAAATCACACACAACAAATCTGGGCCAAGAGGCTGTTGAAGTCTTGACTGTGGCAAATATACCTTGTGATTCTAAATCCTATGACTCAGAATTACATCTCCATGCATTTAGTGTTGGTTTAATACAGAAGCTAAATCTGTCTTGGTAATTAAACAGCACAATGCTGTACTATCATGCACAGTCATGTGGTGAAGGCCTGGTTTGACAGGTCTGGGTGGTGAAGGCCTGGTTTGACAGGTCATGGGTGGTGAAGGCCTAGTTTGACAGGTCATGGGTGGTGAAGGCCTGGTTTGACAGGTCATGGGTGGTGAAGGCCTGGTTTGACAGGTCATGGGTGGTGAAGGCCTGGTTTGACAGGTCATGGGTGGTGAAGGCCTGGTTTGACAGGTCATGTGATGAAGGCCTGGTTTGACAGGTCATGTGATGAAGGCCTGGTTTGACAGGTCATGTGATGAAGGCCTGGTTTGACAGGTCATGTGATGAAGGCCATTTAGAGACGCTACTAATATCAAATACAACCCCCCATGGCCACCTTGAAGGTGACAGGCATGATAAAGCACTATGCATCTTTTATGACCCACATTGCAACAGGGAACCTCAAAACCCTGTTAGACTGAAGAGGAGGCACTAGAGGCAGGGTATGAGTGGCCAACTGAACACTGCCTCAAGATACTAGTCACCTGAAATGAAGTAGGATAACAGAGCAGTGGTCTTCCAAGTGGCTACGATAAGAAAAAATGCACTTACAATAACCTTTAGGGGGAAACTATTCTGCACTCAACGAGGGCAATTTAACATTGCTATTCCCTTAAAACCATGTGTAGTCCATTTTATAAATAGGGATAATAGATTAAAATTGTTTTTTAAAATCCCTTTGAATTCAGAAAACATGTTGGCAAGCAAGATGGTCAAATCAATATTCCACAGCAATATGGAAATCTCTACTCCTACAGGGCTAGACAGCTGCAATCGTAGCCAAGAAGCAAGGAGATAAATGAGTAAAGTAAACTACACAGCTAGCGGCTCAGCCTTCCGACTCCCTGAGCAGAGAGCAGCTCAGCCTTCCGACTCCCTGAGCAGAGAGCAGCTCAGCCTTCCGACTCCCTGAGCAGAGAGCAGCTCAGCCTTCCGACTCCCTGAGCAGAGAGCAGCTCAGCCCGACTCCCCGACTCCCTGAGCAGAGAGCAGCTCAGCCTCCCTGAGCAGAGAGCAGCTCAGCCTTCCGACTCCCTGAGCAGAGAGCAGCTCAGACTCCCTGAGCAGAGAGCGGGTGTTTGTTGTGCGTCACTCCCCCTCTCTCCAGGCACCAACGTGGCACTCTCCCTCTAGATGTGTCCCTCGTCTTTCCCACAGGAATGAACATCTGGACACAGCCAGGCCCAGCCAGGCCACATACGGCCACTTCCTCACACACATACAAAGGTGAGAAAAAAAGGCATGCAAGGCTTCGTAACAAACCATTCCTAAGCCTTGGGATGTGTAATGTTTAAGAAGCAGAATGGTTGTTCAACATGATCCAGGGATCTCAGTTCCTGCAGAGAGGTAGCTTAGCACATCTCTGGACTGTAATCTTTACCGTGACACTTATCATAGCCTTCAAGTGTCCTTTCATCTGGCACTGCAAAGCAGGGGTTGACACCTTGCACACATGCAATGACTCAACCAGGCTCTAACCTACCCTTCACTTTGTACATGGTGTAAAGAGGGGGGGGTCTATTACATTAAGGATCCTCACATTAAGTGTTGTTCACATTGACAGTTTGAAATGACTCAAATCCCCCCAAAATTGCATCTCCGATTCAAATCGGTTATTTTTCCTGCAGTCTGAACTAGATGTCGACCGATTATGATTTTTCAATGCCGATAACGATACCGATTATTGGAGGACCAAAAAAGCCGATCCGATTAAATCGGCTGATTTAAAAAATATATATTTGTAATAATGACAATTACAACCATACTGAATGAACACTTATTTTAACTTAATATAATACATCAATAAAATCAATTTAGCCTTAAGTAGATAATGAAACATGTTCAATTTGGTTTAAATAATGCAAAAACAAAGTATTGGAGAAGAAAGTAAGTGTAATATGTGCCATGTAAGAAAGCTAACGTTTCAGTTCCTTGCTCAGAACATATGAAAGCTGGTGGTTCCTTTTAACATGAGTCTTCAATATTCCCAGGTAAGATGATTTAGGTTGTAGTTATTATAGGAATTATAGGACTATTTCCCTCTATACCATTTGTATTTCATTAACCTTTGACTATTGGATGTTCTTATAGGCACTTTAGTATTGCCAGTGTAACAGTATAGCTTCAGTCTATCTCCTTGCTCCTCCCTGGGCTCGAACCAGCAACAACAGCCACCAATCGAAGCAGCATTACCCATGCAGAACAAGGGAAACAACCACCCGAAGGCTCATAGCAAGTGAAGTTTGAAACGCTATTAGCACGCGCTAACTAGCTAGCCATTTCACTTCAGTTACAAAGCCTCATCTCGTGAGTTGATAGGTTTGAAGTCATAAACAGTGAAATGCTTGACGCACAACAAAGAGCTTCTGGCAAAACCCACGAAAGTGCTGTTTGAAAGAATGTTTACGCGCCTGCTTCTGCCTACCACCGCTCAGTCAGATACTTAGATACTTGGATGCTCAGTCAGATTATATGCAACGCAGGACACGCTAGATAATATCTAGTAATATCATCAACCATGTGTAGTTAACTAGTGATTATGATTGATTGTTATTTATGAGATAAGTTTAATGCTAGCTAGCAACTTACCTTGGCTTACTGCATTCGCGTAACAGGCAGTCTCCTTGTGGAGTGCAACAAGAGAGAGGCAGGTCGTTATTGCGTTGGACTAGTTAACTGTAAGGTTGCAAGATTGGTTCCCTCGTGCTGACAAGGTGAAAATCTGTCCTTCTGCCCCTGAACGAGGCAGTTAACCCACCGTTCCTAGGCCGTCATTGAAAATAAGAATGTGTTCTTTAACTGACTTGCCTAGTTAAATAAAAAGGTATAAAAAAACAATACATTTAAATAAAAACAAATTTAAATAAATTAAATCGGCGTCCAAAAATACCGATTTCCGATTGTTATGGAAACTTGAAAATCGGCCCTAATTTAAAATCGTCCATTCTGATTAAATCGGTCGACCTCAAGTCTGAACCTACAGCCAAAAAAGCACATGGAATCTGATATTTCAAGCCACATTTCAAGCCATCTTCATAGCCTGCACCACTGCACACACACCCGGCGTTACTGTGACAACTAACTTGGCCATGTCAGCTAATGACTGCTGTCTGAACACATACAAATCCTATTTGGTAACTTCTAACTTCCGCTTTGGACAATCAGTATTCCATAACTAATTTGAGCATTCAAGCCTTGTTCACACTGCAGGTCTAAGTATGATGTTACTGCATTGTAAATTCCGGACACTCGTCCTTCCCTGGCGCTCTGAGTGAGCATCCATCAGGACTTCTACTCAGGGTGTGTGTGGGCTTGTGATGGTCCATCTGCTCTGCAGTCATAACACTCATGGTCTTGATAGCTGGCTAATCATTAACTAATCAAGCCATGGACATTAATAGTGGCAGGCATCATTGGCCATCTGATACCCAGAGCAGTGTCCAGGAAAACTGAGTCAGTGAAACAAAGAACCAAAATGACAGAGATATCTGCTTCCTGAGACATTACGCGCACACGCATGCACACAGCCAGCTCAGTTCTGATTCAGAACATAGATCCCTGAGTGGGTTGTGCTGAAGATCTAAACAGAAGTTTTAGAGCGTCAGTAGACTCTTCAGTGACAGGAGTCCATCACATACTCTGAAGGAATGGACACTCCCATCATTGCAAACCTTCCCATTTCAAGTGATTTGACTGTCATATTCATAGAAAAGCGAACACAAAAAGGAAAACAGCTGAGAAATTACACATCCAGCAAGAAGACAGATCTATGACATTTACTGTGGAACATTGAAAGAACGAATCAAAGCAAAGTATTCCAGGGTCTGCTTCCTGTATCATGGAAGAAAAGACAGAGCAAAAACCTTGAAGCAATTAAGGTGTCAGCATGTTTAAGTTCGGCTGGCGGCTCACCGAACGTGTGCTCGCATGCTCCCTTAAAAAGACCTCCTGAAAAAGAAGAAAAATATCTGAAATGGTACCGTTTGGCCATTCTGAGATGCTGTAGCGAGTACACTTCCTCAAAATAGTCAGAATTCATCTAAGACAACAAGAACTCTGTAATTGATGTTTTTGACGAGGAAATCTTAGTCACGCAACTGTACATTAAGATGTTTGGTGCGGTATTTCAATTTTAAAAAGTTGCAAGAAAACGAGTCATCTCTCATTGAATGACAAAGACTTTAGTGAAGAATCCCTACTGCTGACCAATCACCAACGAAGGGGCGTAGACTTCAGTGAAGAATCCCTACTGCTGACCAATCACCAACGAAGGGGCGTAGACTTCAGTGAAGAATCCCTACTGCTGACCAATCACCAACGAAGGGGCGTAGACTTCAGCTACCAACGTCGTCGTCTCCAGAAAAACAAGGTGAACAACCAAACGCGAACCTTACCGAAGTTGAAAACAAACACGTCCCAAAATGTCCTCATCATCTATTGAAACTCACCCCAACTGTTTTGGCTGGGGGACGCGTGCGGACGCCTTTAGATTTCCTTGATTCATTAGAATAATACAGTGTGGCTGCCTGTATGTTTGTGTAAACAAATACTAGGAAGGCATGAGTCTGTACACCATGTCAGACTCAACACTAATGTATATGAAGATCACAAGCTGCTTCCCTGACAACACTTCAAAAGGCTGAGGCAACAAAGCTGAATTCTAAATGAGCACAGAGAGAGAGAGCTGGAACACTGAACTACACAATATTTAATCTGGCATCCGATGAAGATGGAAAAGAAAGTGCCTCTTACCAGGCTAATTTCCATTCTGCATAAAATATTGCAGGTTAAATAATGGATGCACACTTGAAAGGGAAATGGAATCTCTCTCATTTCTGATTTATAACAGTGTCAGAAATGCTGCTCGTAAAATCAGGATGGACCAAGAACATCGTCATGCGGGCCGGCAAATACAACATCACAAAGCAATATTTAGATTAGAATATGCAAGACAACTACACATGGGTGGGAAACGGAGACATTATTAAGACTCAGGTCTCCAATTTGGTTTGTATAGAGCAACGCAGCTTCTATTTATATCACAGCCGACAGGATTCTCTTCAGCAGTCTCTGGAAGCACACTGGGAGTATCACGCGAACACAATAACCCTGGCTGATGGGGATAATTAGGCCCTAAATCCTGAGATGGCTACTGCAGAACTACACACCCCTAATATCCTGCTCCCCCCATTCTCAAATCTCCAAACATGAGCGGAATCTTCACAGTGGATTTAGTGAACAAAGAGGGTTTCAGGGGCCCTGCGTCACACGCTGAGAGATGCGTTGGGGCTGTCACAAGCTCTCAGGGATATAGTCAGTATATTTCAGAGTTTTTACCCAGGCTTTGCATATCATTTGGTGGTCCTCTCTCCCCACGAATGTGGCTCTGCCATGGTCCTCCGTCTCCTCCGTGGATTCCACCCCGATCGAAGCAGTCGTTTTCTACCGCTTCTCTGTCCTTCTCTACTCCTCCATCCCTTTCTCAGCTGGTGTCTTACTGTGAGTAGTACATCCTGTCCCTGTCACAATATCCCGCTGGCAGCATCACAAGTCATTGATCTATTTTAGACAAACCAACAACCCCCCCCCGCCACCATACTGTGAAGACGATGACAGAAGAGTAGGAATCCTTCACTGTTTCCTCATTTACTCACAAAATGTCAACCCCGCTAATGTGGGGTTAAAAGACCGATCAGTGAGAAGTGGCAGGCAGAGGCGATAAAACCAAAACAGGCTCTAGGGAGGCAGTGGGAGGCAGGGAGTGAGCGCTGAGCGACAGGGGAGCCCAGACTGCAGCTTCTCTGTAAGTACCTCTCAGGCGCCAAACAAACAAGCAGGAGAGGAAGGCAGGGAGGGCAGGCTGCAGCACAGGCAGGCTGAGATGAGAGTAAATAAAAACTGGACACAGTTTGACAGAGCTGCATAAACAGCCCTAGAGGGCAGAGCATCCCAGAGTGTCGTCTCTGAAGACTGAGTGTTCATATCCTGGATGAACTCAGAAAACATATCTTGAAATAGAAGATAAACAAGTAGGATACAGGTCCTAAACTGTCCACACACACACACACACACCTGTTTGCAAACACTCACAGCTCTGAATCCAGACGAAGTGTCAATGGCCGACGGAGTCTCAGCTAAATGTGTCCCTCCTGTCAGACTAGGGGAACTTGTTGCACTGACACCCCTCCTCCTGCACTAAGAGGGGGGCACTTCTAGGGACACTTATCAAGACAAGAGACTGGAGGACAATGACGTGAGCGTCTGTAGGGTGTGAGGCCACGGTGCTGTCTGAGGAGAGCGACAGAGCTTTCTAGAAGCATTGCGACCCCGGTGTCTGAGAGGCTGAGACCAGCTGCCTCCGCATAAAGACAAGGCTCACATCCTCAGCACCTTGTTGGTTTTCTGAAAAGGCCACCAACTAGTTTGGAATATTAAACAGGTAAAGCCTGTGGAAATCAAAAGGACTTGAAAAGAGAGTGAGGGCTTGAAAAAGCTTTTGGGTGATATCGCTCCATCTCTTCCAAGGCTTGTTGATATGACAGAGCCAACCAATTAAAAAAGCAGGGAAGAAAGGGCTCCCAAAACAGGAGGAGGATCATTCTTTGCCCATCTTATCCTGGCACATGATATTATTCCTCAATCAAAGGCTTGGCTTTTCAATACCAACAGTTCTGATTCAGAGAGAGCGAGAGCGAGAGCGAGAGCGAGAGAGCGAGAGAGAAACAGAGACTGCCAGAAGAAGAGAGAGAGAGAGGGAAGTGGTGGGAGAAAGAGTGAAACAGAGACTGCCAGAAGAGAGAGAGAGAGAGAGAGAGTGGTGGGAGAAAGAGTGAAACACAGACTGCCAGAGAAGAGAGAAGAGAGAGGGAAGTGGTGGGAGAAAGAGTGAAACACAGACTGCCAGAGGAAGAGGAAGAGAGAGGGAAGTGGTGGGAGAAAGAGTGAAACACAGACTGCCAGAGGAAAGAGGAAAAGAGAGAGGAAGAGGTGGGAGAAGTGGTGGGAGAAAGAGTGAAACAGACTGCCAGAGGGAAGAGAGAGAAAACAGACTGCCAGAGGAAGAGAGAGAGAAGTGGTGAGAGAAAGAGTGAAACAGAGACTGCCAGAGGAAGAGAGAGGGAAGTGGTGGGAGAAAGAGTGAAACAGAGACTGCCAGAGGAAGAGAGGAAGTGCCAGAGGAAAGAGGAAAAGAGACTGCCAGAGGAAGAGAGAAGAGAAACAGACTGAAACAGAGACTGCCAGAGGAAGAGGAAGAGAGAGGGAAGTGGTGGGAGAAAGAGTGAAACAGAGACTGCCAGAGGAAGAGAGAGGGAAGTGGTGGGAGAAAGAGTGAAACACAGACTGCCAGAGGAAAGGAGAGAGAGGGAAGTGGTGGGAGAAAGAGTGAAACACAGACTGCCAGAGGAAGAGGAAGAGAGAGGGAAGTGGTGGGAGAAAGAGTGAAACACAGACTGCCAGAGGAAGAGGAAGAGAGAGGGAAGTGGTGGGAGAAAGAGCCAGAGGAAGAAACACAGACTGCCAGAGGAAGAGAGGAAAAAGACTGCCAGAGGAAGAGGAAAGAAACAGGGAGAAAGAGTGAAAACAGACTGCCAGAGGAAGAGGAAGAGAGAGGGAAGTGGTGGGAGAAAGAGCAAAACACAGACTGCCAGAGGAAAGAGTGAAACAGACTGCCAGAGGAAGAGAGTGAAACAGACTGCCAGAGGAAGAAGGGAGTGGTGGGAGAAAGAGTGAAACAGAGAGCCAGAGGAAGAGAGTGAAACAGACTGGAAGAGGAAGAGGAAGAGAGAGGGAAGTGGTGCCAGAGAAAGAGTGAAACAGACTGCCAGAGGAAGAGAGTGAAACAGACTGTGAAGAGGAAAGAGTGAAACAGACTGCCAGAGGAAGAGGAAGGAAAAGTGGTGCCAGAGAAAGAGTGAAACAGACTGCCAGAGGAAGAGAGTGAAACAGACTGCCAGAGGAAAGAGTGAAACAGACTGCCAGAGGAAAGAGGAAGAGACTGCCAGACTGGAAGTGGAGGAGAAAGAGTGAAACAGACTGCCAGAGGAAGAGGAAGAGAGAGGGAAGTGGTGGGAGAAAGAGTGAAACAGACTGCCAGAGGAAGAGAGTGAAACAGACTGCCAGAGGAAGAGAGTGAAACAGACTGCCAGAGGAAGAGAGTGAAACAGACTGGAAGAGGAAAGAAACAGACTGCCAGAGGAGAGGGAAGTGGTGGGAGAAAGAGTGAAACAGACTGCCAGAGGAAGAGGAAGAGAGAGGGAAGTGGTGGGAGAAAGAGTGAAACAGAGGAAGAGGAAGAGAGTGAAACAGACTGCCAGAGGAAGAGGGAGTGGGAAAAGACTGAAACAGAGACTGCCAGAGGAAGAGGAAGAGAGGGAAGTGGTGGGAGAAAGAGTGAAACAGACTGCCAGAGGAAGAGAGTGAAACAGGTGCCAGAGGAAGAGAGAGAAACAGACTGCCAGAGGAAGAGAGAGAAACAGACTGCCAGAGGAAGAGGAAGAGAGAAACAGACTGCCAGAGGAAGAGGAAGAGTGAAACAGACTGCCAGAGGAAGAGGAAGAGTGAAACAGACTGCCAGAGGAAGAGGAAGAGTGAAACAGACTGCCAGAGGAAGAGGAAGAGTGAAACAGACTGCCAGAGGAAGAGGAAGAGTGAAACAGACTGCCAGAGGAAGAGGAAGAGTGAAACAGACTGCCAGAGGAAGAGGAAGTGGTGGGAGAGAGTGAAACAGACTGCCAGAGGAAGAGGAAGAGTGAAACAGACTGCCAGAGGAAGAGGAAGAGTGAAACAGACTGCCAGAGGAAGAGGAAGAGTGAAACAGACTGCCAGAGGAAGAGGAAGAGTGAAACAGACTGCCAGAGGAAGAGGAAGAGTGAAACAGACTGCCAGAGGAAGAGAGAGGGAAGTGGTGGGAGAAAGAGTGAAACAGACTGCCAGAGGAGGAAGAAGAGAGTGAAACAGACTGCCAGAGGAAGAGGAAGAGAGAGGGAAGTGGTGGGAGAAAGAGTGAAACAGACTGCCAGAGGAAGAGGAAGAGAGAGGGAAGTGGTGGGAGAAAGAGTGAAACACAGACTGCCAGAGGAAGAGGAAGAGAGAGGGAAGTGGTGAGAGAAAGAGTGAAACAGACTGCCAGAGGAAGAGAGTGAAACAGACTGCCAGAGGAAGAGAGTGAAACAGACTGCCAGAGGAAGAGAGTGAAACAGACTGCCAGAGGAAGAGAGTGAAACAGACTGCCAGAGGAAGAGAGTGAAACAGACTGCCAGAGGAAGAGAGTGAAACAGACTGCCAGAGGAAGAGAGTGAAACAGACTGCCAGAGGAAGAGAGTGAAACAGACTGCCAGAGGAAGAGAGTGAAACAGACTGCCAGAGGAAGAGGAAGAGAGAGGGAAGTGGTGGGAGAAAGAGTGAAACACAGACTGCCAGAGGAAGAGGAAGAGAGAGAGAAGTGGTGGGAGAAAGAGTGAAACAGACTGCCAGAGGAAGAGGAAGAGAGAGGGAAGTGGTGGGAGAAAGAGTGAAACAGACTGCCATAGGAAGAGGAAGAGAGAGGGAAGTGGTGGGAGAAAGAGCGAAACACAGACTGCCAGAGGAAGAGAAGGGAGGGAAGTGGTGGGAGAAAGAGTGAAACACAGACTGCCAGAGGAAGAGGAAGAGAGAGGGAAGTGGTGGGAGAAAGAGTGAAACAGACTGCCAGAGGAAAGAGGAAACAGAGCCAGAGGAAGTGGTGGGAGAAAGATGAAACACAGACTGCCAGAGGAAGAGGAAGTAGAGAGAGGAAGACTACAGAGTGGGAAAGAGTCAAACAGACTGCCAGAGGAAGGGGAAGAGAGAAACAAGTGGAAGAGGAGAACAGGGCCAGAGGAAACACAGACTGCCAGAGGAAGAGGAAGAGGGTGGTGGGAGAAAGAGTGAAACACAGACTGCCAGAGGAAGAGGAGAGACAGAGGGAAGTGGTGGAAGAAAGAGTGAAACACAGACTGCCAGAGGAAGAGGAAGAGAGAGGGAAGTGGTGGGAGAATCAGAGTCAGAAACACAGACTGCCAGAGGAAGAGAGTGAAACAGACTGCCAGAGGAAGAGGAAGAGAGAGGGAAGTGGTGAGAGAATCAGAGAAACAGACTGCCAGAGGAAGAGTGGGAAACAGACTCAGAGTCAGACTGAAACAGACGTGCCAGGAGGAAGAGTGAAACAGTCAACTGCCAGGGGAATCAGAGTCAACTAGACTGTGGAGGAAGGGGCCCATGCCAGAGGTCAAGAAACAGACTGTGGTGGTTGGGGAGAAACAGGGGCCCATATCAGAGTCAAGAGACAGAGTGGCCAGAGGAAGAGAGAGAAACAGCTGCCAGAGGAAGAGAGAGAATCAGACTGCCAGAGGAAGAGAGAGAAACAGCTGCCAGAGGTCAGAGAGAAACAGACTGCCAGAGGCCCATATCAGAGTGAAACAGCTGCCAGGGGCCCAAGAGAGTCAAACAGCTGCCAGAGGCCCATAGAGAGTGAAACAGACTGCCAGAGGAAGAGAGTGAAACAGCTGTGCCAGAGGAAGAGAGTGAAACAGACTGCCAGAGGATAGAGAGTGAAACAGACTGGAAGAGGGAGAGTGAAACAGACTGCCAGAGGAAGAGAGTGAAACAGACTGGAAGAGGAAGAGAGAGAAACAGACTGAGAAGAGGAAGAGAGTGGGGAAACAGACTGGAAGAGGAAGAGAGTGAAACAGACTGCCGAAGATCAAAAGAGTGAAACAGACTGAGAAAGAGGAAGAGAGTCGAAACAGAGCCAGAGGAAGAGGAAGGGAAGTGGTGGGAGAAAGAGTGAAACAGACTGCCAGAGGAAGAGAGAGAAACAGACTGGAAGAGAGAAGAGAGTGAAACAGAGAAAGAGAGAAGAGGAAGAGAGAGGGAAGAGGTGGGAGAAAGAGTGAAACAGACTCGAGAAAGAGGAAGAGGAAGAGAGAAAGAGAGAGGAAGTGCGTGGGAGAAAGAGAGAAACAGACTGCCAGAGGAAGAGGAAGAGAGAGGGAAGTGGTGGGAGAAAGAGTGAAAGAGACTGCGAGAGGAAGAGGAAGAGAGAGGGAAGTGGTGGGAGAAAGAGAGAAACAGACTGCCAGAGAAGAGCGTCGAGAAAGAGAGAGGGAAGTGGTGGGAGAAAGAGTGAAACAGACTGCCAGAGGAAGAGGAAGAGAGAGGGAAGTGGTGGGAGAAAGAGTGAAACAGACTGCCAGAGGAAGAGAGTGAAACAGACTGGAAGAGGAAGAGAGAGGGAAGTGGGACACCAGGAGGGGATTCAGGACATGGGTCATTATTCTCTTTCAATAGATCCCTGACAGTAACCTCCTAATACAAGTCTTCAACTACAGAGTGGTGAGTTGGGGCCCATAGAGTCAACTACAGAGTGGTGAGTTGGGGCCCATAGAGTCAACTACAGAGTGGTGAGGCATCTTGGGGCCCATATCAGAGTCAACTACAGAGTGGTGAGTTGGGGCCCATATCAGAGTCAAACAGCGTGGTGTAGGCGTGGTGGGGCCCATATCAGAGTCAACTACAGCGTGGTGCGTTGGAGCCCATATCAGAGTCAACTACAGCGTGGTGCGTCGAGGGCCCAGATCAGAGTCAACTACAGCGTGGTGCGTTGAGGGCCCATATCAGAGTCAACTACAGCGTGGTGTGTTGAGGGCCCAGGAGGATCAGACTCAACTACTGTAGGCTACACACTACTTCTACCAAGGCATGGAGGAATATCACAAATAGCTGTCCTTTTATTGCATTCCTAACTAAGCAAGGAGGGATATTCGTAACCTTGAGAGAGAGAGGCGTCGAGAGAGAAAGAGAGGGAGAGGCGTCGAGAGAGAAAGAGGAGGAGGGAGAGGCGTCGAGAGAGAGAGGAGAGAGAGAGGCGTCGAGAGAGAGAAAGAGGAGAGAGGCGTCGGCCAGAGAAAGAGAGAGAGAGGCGTCGGGCCAGAGAGAGGAGGAGGGAGAGGCGTCGGGCCAGAGAGAGGAGGAGGGAGAGGCGTCGGGCCAGAGAGAGGAGGAGGGAGAGGCGTCGGGCCAGAGAGAGGAGGAGGGAGAGGCGTCGGGCCAGAGAGAGGAGGAGGGAGAGGCGTCGGGCCAGAGAGAGGAGGAGGGAGAGGCGTCGGGCCAGAGAGAGGAGGAGGGAGAGGCGTCGGGCCAGAGAGGAGGAGAGAGGCGTCGGGCCAGAGAGAGGAGGAGGCGTCGGGCCAGAGAGAGGAGGAGGGAGAGGCGTCGGGCCAGAGAGAGGAGGAGGGAGAGGCGTCGGGCCAGAGAGAGGAGGAGGGAGAGGCGTCGGGCCAGAGAGAGGAGGAGGGAGAGGCGTCGGGCCAGAGAGAGGAGGAGGGAGAGGCGTCGGGCCAGAGAGAGGAGGAGGGAGGGAGAGGCGTCGGGCCAGAGAGAGGAGGAGGGAGAGGCGTCGGGCCAGAGAGAGGAGGAGGGAGAGGCGTCGGGCCAGAGAGAGGAGGAGGGAGAGGCGTCGGGCCAGAGAGAGGAGGAGGGAGAGGCGTCGGCCAGAGAGAGGAGGGAGGAGATGGAGAGATATTGGCCTGTGAAAGGGAGGACGGAGAGGCATCGGCCAGAGAGAGGAGGACAGACATGTCTCTTCACTCTGGGGGAACTGGAAGGTCAGGGGCCTGATGAAATGATTAGATCAACAATGTTCAAGGCAGCAGAGATGACAGCAGCAGAGCACGGCCCTTTAAACAGAGTTTACAACTGGGACGGGTACCAAGGGTTTCCGTTGGGTGATGGCCTTCGCAAACATGTTGATTCAATAAGACTAACCCACTTGGATAATTAGTAGCACCTTAGATAAATGACTGTATTCGGCGCATGTGACTAATAAAAATGTGATATATAGCCCGTCTGACTTAGTACTTCTCATGTATCCGGTATTAACCTGGAACTTCAGAGAGGTTATCCACAGTTCAAAATAAACTAAGTAGACCCAAGCTCATAAGAAAAGCTCATTCAAAGTTCAATATGAAAGGCCCGTAATCTCACCATGCTTAGGAATTCTACAAACATGTCAGTATTCACATGGAGGCTTGCTAGTAAAACGGTTCAATGTATCTGTAGATTGAGTGAGCGAGAACAGAAAGGCCTTGGGGGGGAATTTAAAACCTGAGAGATGTACCCCTTCAAACTTCACCTTGTGTACATAGCCTCAGTCTTAGCTCCCTCACTTCTCAGAACATTGGCATTAAAGCTAACACCTGCCTTGACACACACCGAACCCTTAAGCAACAGTCTGAATTTTTCAGATTTCTAAGCTCTCAGCTGAAAATCATATTTTCTTATCTCAAAAGGAGTGCGGTGGCAGGTAATGGTGTGAAACGAACAAATGATTAAAAAGTAAACCCTATCGTTTGAAAAATGACAAAAGCGGTGTGGTTTCACTTGGTGACAAATGTTTTTAAAAAGATTACAAACAGGCGCCTACGGGGTTGGACATGATGCTGTGCCAGGTCATTTCCACACCTCCTCCAGATGGGGAGGGGAGAGAGCTGAGGATATTAGAGTCAAATCTGTCATCACTGACAGGGCTTTGTTTGAACTGGCTGGTTGGCAAGGGAGCAGTACAATGTTACCAGGGCTAGCTAGTCAGAGGGCAATAAGACAGAATGGAGAAGAGGAGAGGCAAAGAGGAGGAGGCAGAGATGAGGAGAGGCAGAGATGAGGAAAATGACCTTGGTGAGGTGAGATGATATTTACTCAGCTGCTCCTCACATTAGGAGCGCTACAGAAAGTAGGGATTCACTGATTCTTTACTGCAGATGCACAGACCTACTGCAGATGCACAGACCTACTGCAGATGCACAGACATCAGCAACGTTTATAAAGGAGGAAGATAAGACCATAGACGTCACCAAAAAGGTGAGATGCACACATTTACTGTAGCACGTGACCATGACTCAAAATGACTGGCACAGGTTTTCTGAGTGCCACAGACGGGGATTATATAAAGCAGGAGGTACGTTGTTATTAGAGATGACATATGGCAAGTTCTCACATGCCACATACATTGCAGAAATGGTGTGAGTAGAACACTCCCAAATACCTCCACTGGAAAGCAGGCCAGAAATTGCATGGGTCTGGATTTTCTGGCATATCGCCTCTAAAGCTCAGTAAACTCCAGCAGAATGCTTTTAGGGCGGAGGATTACATGAAATGAATAACTAAATATGGACTTCTAAAAACCTCTTTATAAATATTAATGGGGAAGAAGATCAAAAGTAGAAAATCTGGGAGTCAATAATCACCCCAAAGCTTGTTGTTGTTGCCAAAGCTGCTACGACGCCTAACCTGCAGAAACATTCTCAGAACTTTACCACCACACCACTACGACACCTAGTCTGCAAACATTCTCAGAACTTTACCACCGCACCACTACGACACCTAGCAGAAACACTCAGAACTTTACCAACGCACCACTATGACGCCTAGCAGAAACACTCAGAACTTTACCAACGCACCACTACGACGCCTAGCCTGCAGAAACACTCCACAACGACGCCTAGCCTGCAGAAACACTCAGAACTAGCAGAAACACTCAGAACTTTACCAACACACCTAGCAGAAACACTCAGAACTTTACCAACGCACCACTACGACACCTAGCAGAAACACTCAGAACTTTACCAACGCACCACTACGACGCCTAGCCTGCAGAAACACTCAGAACTTTACCAACACACCACTACGACGCCTAGCAGAAACATTCTCAGAACTTTACCAACACACCACTACGACACCTAGCCTGCAGAAACACTCAGAACTTTACCAACACACCACTACGACGCCTAGCAGAAACACTCTCAGAACTTTACCAACACACCACTACGACACCTAGCCTGCAGAAACACTCAGAACTTTACCACCACACCACTACGACGCCTAGCCTGCAGAAACACTCAGAACTTTACCAACACACCACTACGACGCCTAGCCTGCAGAAACACTCAGAACTTTACCAACACACCACTACGACGCCTAGCCTGCAGAAACACTCAGAACTTTACCACCACTACACGCCAGCCTGCAGAAACACTCAGAACTTTACCAACGCACCACTACGACACCTAGCAGAAACAGTCTCAGAACTTTACCAACACACCACTACGACGCCTAGCCTGCAGAAACACTCAGAACTTTACCAACACACCACTACGACACCTAGCAGAAACACTCAGAACTTTACCAACACACCACTACGACACCTAGCAGAAACACTCAGAACTTTACCACCGCACCACTACGACACCTAGCAGAAACACTCAGAACTTTACCAACACACCACTACGACGCCTAGCAGAAACACTCAGAACTTTACCACCACACCACTACGACGCCTAGCCTGCAGAAACACTCAGAACTTTACCAACACACCACTACGAAGCCTAGCCTGCAGAAACACTCAGAACTTTACCAACACACCACTACGTCACCTAGCAGAAACACTCAGAACTTTACCACCACACCACTACGACAGCCTAGCAGAAACACTCAGAACTTTACCAACACACCACTACGACGCCTAGCCTGCAGAAACACTCAGAACTTTACCAACACACCACTACGACACCTAGCAGAAACACTCAGAACTTTACCACCACACCACTACGACGCCTAGCCTGCAGAAACATTCAGAACTTTACCAACACACCACTACGAGCCTAGCAGAAACACTCAGAACTTTACCAACACACCACCACGCCTAGCAGAAACACTCAGAACTTTACCAACACACCACTACGACGCCTAGCAGAAACACTCAGAACTTTACCAACACACCACTACGACGCCTAGCAGAAACACTCAGAACTTTACCAACACACCACTACGACGCCTAGCAGAAACACTCAGAACTTTACCAACACACCAACGACGCCAGCCTGCAGAAACACTCAGAACTTTACCAACAGAAACCCACTACGACGCCTAGCCTGCAGAAACACTCAGAACTTTACCAACGCCCACTACGACGCCTAGCCTGCAGAAACACTCAGAACTTTACCAACACACCACTACGACGCCTAGCAGAAACACTCTCAGAACTTTACCAACACACCACTACGACGCCTAGCAGAAACACCTAGCAGAAACACTCAGAACTTTACCAACACACCACTACGACACCTAGCAGAAACACTCAGAACTTTACCAACACACCACTACGACACCTAGCAGAAACACTCAGAACTTTACCAACACACCACCTAGCAGAAACACTCGAACTTTACCAACACACCACACGACACCTAGCAGAAACACTCAGAACTTTACCAACACACCACTACGACACCTAGCAGAAACACTCAGAACTTTACCAACACACACCACTACAGAAACGCCTAGCCTGCAGAAACACTCAGAACTTTACCAACACACCACTACGACGCCTAGCCTGCAGAAACAAACTCAGAACTTTACCAACACACCACTACGACACCTAGCAGAAACATTCTCAGAACTTTACCAACACACCACTACGACACCTAGCAGAAACACTCAGAACTTTACCAACACACCACTACGACACCTAGCCTGCAGAAACAGTCTCAGAACTTTACCAACACACCACTACGACGCCTAGCAGAAACACTCAGAACTTTACCAACACACCACTACGACACCTAGCAGAAACACTCAGAACTTTACCAACACACCACTACGACGCCTAGCCTGCAGAAACACTCAGAACTTTACCAACACACCACTACGACACCTAGCAGAAACACTCAGAACTTTACCAACACACCACTACGACACCTAGCCTGCAGAAACACTCAGAACTTTACCAACACACCACTACGACACCTAGCCTGCAGAAACACTCAGAACTTTACCAACACACCACTGCGACACCTAGCCTGCAGAAACACTCAGAACTTTACCACCACACCACTACGACACCTAGCAGAAACAGTCTCAGAACTTTACCACCACACCACTACGACACCTAGCAGAAACACTCAGAACTTTACCAACACACCACTACGACACCTAGCAGAAACAGTCTCAGAACTTTACCAACACACCACTACGACACCTAGCAGAAACAGTCTCAGAACTTTACCAACACACCACTACGACACCTAGCCTGCAGAAACACTCAGAACTTTACCACCACACCACTACGACGCCTAGCCTGCAGAAACACTCTCAGAATTTTACCACCACACCACTACGACACCTAGCAGAAACACTCAGAACTTTACCAACACACCACTACGACGCCTAGCAGAAACACTCAGAACTTTACCAACACACTAGCTCTTCAATTACAGAGGCTCTCTTTTCAAGCTCAACCTGGCCTGACCTCTACTTGGCACCGACCGCCTCCAACTGAAAACCTCTTAGTGAGGCTTCTGAGCGCCTCTGTGGCCATGTGGTGGTGGTGGGTCCCTATGTTGGAATATTCCACTGAGGCAGAATGAAAAGGTGCTGCAGTCTCACTTTGGTGTGGAGAAGATGAAAGGGAGGTAGAGGATAAAGAGCCCAGCTTTCAGGGGTGACGTCACGTGGGTGGATCAGTCCTCATTCATGGCGGTGAGGAGCGTTAAGATATGGCTGTGCTACAACCTGCCACTGAAAAGCTGGGTGTCATTTGCTACAATAAAAATGGTTGCTTCACCTTTGAAGGCTATTATCATAACAACCTTGAAGGCTTTCGATCTAAAAGATAAAATGCATGAAATGAACATCTTGGTTCCAGCGAGACGTGTTCAAAGATCTCTCGATGTTCTTTGATGTGCAGCCTTGTAATTGAAAGCACATCCAAATATTTTCTCCTCAGTGGCAACAAGGTAACAATCATTAACAAGGTAACACACGATCAGCTAGCCCTGGTGTTTCTCTTCCTCAAAGGAAGGAAGGGGCTGGCCGCTACCGTTAGCCCACCCTGGCCGCTACCGTTAGCCCACCCTGGCCGCTACCGTTAGCCCACCCTGGCCGCTACCGTTAGCCCACCCTGGCCGCTGGATTCACAACAAGTTACAGCCTATAACTAGCAATACAACATGCAATACAAGCAAGCACTTTCCAGGGTGTGTACACTCTGAACAGGCGCTCAAAGAAAACCTGCAATGGAGGAGAGATCACTTCCCTTCATGCTTTTATCTCTGGACTGTCAAGTTTACAAAGACCTACTTGGGGAAAAAGCCAACCAACTACCTTCTGTTTCTTACAGAATAACACCAATAATGTTTGCCCTTCAAAACATGCTTCCCCACTCCATTCTATTCTGTTCCTTGCAATAAACACCAACCATCCTTCCTTTGGAAGTCATTTCTTATCAGAATAGTACAATCTCAGGAGAGAGTTACATCATTTCAAATCAAATTGTGTTGGTCACATACACATGGTTAGCAGATACTATTGCGAGTGTAGCAAAATTAATGTGCTTCTAGTTCCGACAATGCAGCATAAAAGATTAAAAATGAAATAGGAAATGTAGCACTGAGGACTAGAAGCGAGGCAGCCCTCTGTCAGCGCCATCTTTAGGTTGGATACATATTCTGAAGAAAACAAATCTGTTATAGATCATTGGCCCGACTCCTCAGCACATGAGATCTGATAGTGGTGACAGGTCTTACATGGGGCCAATGGAGCTGAAGACATCACAGCATTTTGAGCAGTGTGAAGTGTGTGAAAACATCAAACGTGTGAGGTATATGTGTGTGTACTGAATGTGCATGGTTTTATAGACAGGTTGGTTGTTTAGCAACAAAACCAGATGGGGTAAGGGGCCAACACAGACGGGGTAAGGGGGCCAAACCAGACGGGGGACAACAGACGGGGTCCGGAGACAACACAGACGGGGTAAGGGGGCCAAACAGACGGGGCCAAACCAGACGGGGGCCAAACCAGACGGGGTCAGGGACAAAACACAGACGGAGTACTGTCATAAACATAAAGCTCCTGGCTACTATCCAATCAATGACAATATCCCACCACTGGTTAGCCACCATTGGCTTCAAAAGCCAAACATAATACCTGGCAATTAATTTCCAGCAATATTGCCCATCTGGTGCGCGTGTTTGTCCATCACTCCGTATTTAGCCTGTTAGCGGTGCTAATGATAACAGTCTGGTGGGTAGAGTAGACAAAGACTTTCCCCAAAAACCTTCTCAATGAAAATGTTAACTGCAGAGTAGGTTTACCTGACAGAACTAGAAATCATTATTTGATTAAATTGGGAGTCCATTGTTTTGCAAACTATGACATGTGCTGCAGCAGTATGCCTAAGAGCAGAAACAAAATCACTAGACTGACATTTCTCATTCTAGATGGACAACTAAAGGGGAATTAGACAAATTAAAAATGTGTTAAGCATTGAAATGTACTCAGAACATATGGCTGGGAGATATGATTTTTTTGTCTATCAAAATGTCTGACGGTATTGTATGTTTTCCAATAATAAAAGTTCTAAATATGCTTTTTCAGTAGTTCATAACCTTAGCGTGATAAGACAAATTATGTGATTTCAAAATGGGTCTTTCTCCATTTATACTGTTCAACACAACAAAAATGATTCAGCATTTTCCACACTTATCAATGCCACACTGTGCCATGCAGCATGATATGGGCATAAAATATAGGCCTAGTGAATTGGTGAACTGTTGGAATCATGAAAACATAATGATTATTCTAAATCTATAGTTGGAATATAGTGGGCAGCACCTTGAATACATTGCTGTTTGACAATAAATTAATAAACCAGGGAGGAATTATTGACATGGTAGGAACCAAACGTGTTGGTGGGTCAAATGCAGTATACTAACCCGGCCCTATCAGAACATCAATTAGCTGTTTCTCTGGGAATGATTGTAGTAGAGTCAAATAAATAAATACAGAAAACAGCATATGGGAAAATACAAGTCACGCCAAATACTGTTTATCAACCATTATTTGACCGGGAATATTGACAGAAAACACACATCGTGTACACCAAGGACCTGAAGACAAGTTGCAGTGTAGAGGAGAAGCTATAACACAAATAAGTAATACTAACTCACGACAAAAAAAAGGAAGTAGCTCTCATGCTAGAAAAAGGTTTACAGGCCCCTGGCTTAGATTGTTGACATGTCAAATATATTTAGAAAACAAATACATTTGCACAATGAGCACTTCTCAAATATATTGTTACAACTGTTGGTTAGCTAGTGAATTTGCATTAGCAGACATTGAGGTGTTTTTACTGATGTCACAAGACCTTGCATCAAGCACAAGATAAAACTAGCTGAAACAAGCCACCTACGATTCCTCACATGCCAGGATGTATTTCTCTCCCTCTTCATTGCTGCTAGCCATCTGCACATCCAGAATCACAACACACTGACTTCTGCCACATTGAAGCACATCGTTTTCCTGACGTTGTCAACTAACCCGTCTATAGCCAATTGTGGATCACCACCATTCAGTTAAGTCCCCCCAAAAAGACTACGTTTCAGGAGGTGCGATCTCCACACCATGTAAAAAGACAAGGAAAGGCGGCCAGCTGATTGGTTCGGTTCCATTCCTCTGTGTGCTCTGCATCAAATCAGATGATAAAACGGTGTCTCTCTCAAGACTGCTTCATCAGTCTGGGGGACACCCCTCACCTCAAAGGCTGTTGAGGGAGGGGCCGTTGTGGAGGACGCGATGGAAGAGCTAAAGAAAGTGCTGATGATGGAGGAGACTTACCGGGTCTCCAAGGCCAAGGTTTCTCTTATCTGTCCAAAGGGGAAAACATTCATTTGCAAGCCCAATCATGTGTGAGTGTGGCTTGAGGCATCCAGGGAGGGAAATCATTTTATCCTGGGAGAGGAAGAAGTCAGACCGCCAGTTTGTATCCAGGCACTGGCTTGTAAAGGCAGCTATTAGAACTATTTAACGAGGCATCATTTCAGACTCTACGGTAGGAGGAGTGGGTGGTGCTCGTGGCGGTGGAGGGAAAATGGCTGCCCAGGGACATTTTATTATACTGGCTCCATGTGTTATCAAATGGATGAAAAATAATTGCGTCGTTATTCATACTTATGAAGCCCTACCGCTGTCCTTCCCATGACACTGGTCATATTTGCATAAGCGCTTTCCTCGCTTAAAACATCAAGGAGTCGCTGCAAATAATGCCAACACAACCTTCTGATGACTAATGACTATCCTAACACTATTGATATTGAGCAATGGTCTGCATATGTAAAGTATTAGTAGTTTAGTGATGAGCTAATATGTCAATAAAACTTACACGTCAAATAAAGTTCAACCAATGATATTAAAACACAAGACACTAAGCAATGTTTACAATCAGTGATGGCTTCTCAGGATGTTTAGCATTCCGTTATGGATTTAACATGGGCACGTACAGGCTAATAGACCGTGTGTGGAGGATCACAAGGCTATATCTGCTGAGGAGAGGATGGCCTTCATGTGGTTTAGGCAAAAGCACTCTTCCACGTTGTTTCTGGATGACTGGAGATCTTTAATATATTGCCCCTGACAACCTGCTGCTTGGAGGGTGCTAAAGGTCGAGGCAGGAGTTCCCGGTGGCAGGAAGTGAGCTAAAGGACTGGGGAGGATCTGTCGCTATCACTACCATGCACTAGGGATGTGACAAATGGAAAAACACGAGTCTGTAGTGATGCCTCTAGCAGTGTCTTAGACCGCAGTGCCACTCAGGAGACACAAAATGTGATTTTAAACTTAATCCTAACCTGAATCATCGGCATTGTTAACAGTTGGAAAAATGGCAGAGAGAGGCAGGCGACGACAGGCAGTCCTGTATGGCAACACCTTGAGAAGTTAAATGGAAAGGAAATGCAGCAAACTTTGCAAGGTGGAATTGAGGTACAGTAAGTAATGCTTAACAATCTGAAAGGAAGACACCCTAAAAACAGAAAAATAAATCCCCCTCCGCCACATCCCTAGTGCATGGTAGCGATAGAGGCAGATCCTCCCCAGTCGTACATGGTAGCGATAGAGAGAGAGATCCTCCCCAGTCGTACATGGTAGCGATAGAGAGAGATCCTCCCCAGTCGTACATGGTAGCGATAGAGAGAGATCCTCCCCAGTCGTACATGGTAGCGATAGAGAGAGATCCTCCCCAGTCGTACATGGTAGCGATAGAGAGAGATCCTCCCCAGTCGTACATGGTAGCGATAGAGAGAGATCCTCCCCAGTCGTACATGGTAGCGATAGAGAGAGATCCTCCCCAGTCGTACATGGTAGCGATAGAGATCCTCCCCAGTCGTACATGGTAGCGATAGAGATCCTCCCCAGTCGTACATGGTAGCGATAGAGATCCTCCCCAGTCGTACATGGTAGCGATAGAGAGAGATCCTCCCCAGTCGTACATGGTAGCGATAGAGAGAGATCCTCCCCAGTCGTACATGGTAGCGATAGAGAGAGATCCTCCCCAGTCGTACATGGTAGCGATAGAGAGAGATCCTCCCCAGTCGTACATGGTAGCGATAGAGAGAGATCCTCCCCAGTCGTACATGGTAGCGATAGAGAGAGATCCTCCCCAGTCGTACATGGTAGCGATAGAGGCAGATCCTCCCCAGTCGTACATGGTAGCGATAGCGGCAGATCCTCCCCAGTCGTACATGGTAGCGATAGAGAGAGATCCTCCCCAGTCGTACATGGTAGCGATAGAGAGAGATCCTCCCCAGTCGTACATGGTAGCGATAGAGAGAGATCCTCCCCAGTCGTACATGGTAGCGATAGAGAGAGATCCTCCCCAGTCGTACATGGTAGCGATAGAGAGAGATCCTCCCCAGTCGTACATGGTAGCGATAGAGAGAGATCCTCCCCAGTCGTACATGGTAGCGATAGAGAGAGATCCTCCCCAGTCGTACATGGTAGCGATAGAGAGAGATCCTCCCCAGTCGTACATGGTAGCGATAGAGAGAGATCCTCCCCAGTCGTACATGGTAGCGATAGAGAGAGATCCTCCCCAGTCGTACATGGTAGCGATAGAGAGAGATCCTCCCCAGTCGTACATGGTAGCGAGAGAGAGATCCTCCCCAGTCGTACATGGTAGCGATAGAGAGAGATCCTCCCCAGTCGTACATGGTAGCGATAGAGAGAGATCCTCCCCAGTCGTACATGGTAGCGATAGAGAGAGATCCTCCCCAGTCGTACATGGTAGCGATAGAGAGAGATCCTCCCCAGTCGTACATGGTAGCGATAGAGAGAGATCCTCCCAGTCGTACATGGTAGCGATAGAGAGATCCTCCCCAGTCGTACATGGTAGCGATAGAGAGAGATCCTCCCCAGTCGTACATGGTAGCGATAGAGAGAGATCCTCCCCAGTCGTACATGGTAGCGATAGAGAGAGATCCTCCCCAGTCGTACATGGTAGCGATAGAGAGAGATCCTCCCCAGTCGTACATGGTAGCGATAGAGAGAGATCCTCCCCAGTCGTACATGGTAGCGATAGAGAGAGATCCTCCCCAGTCGTACATGGTAGCGATAGAGAGAGATCCTCCCCAGTCGTACATGGTAGCGATAGAGAGAGATCCTCCCCAGTCGTACATGGTAGCGATAGAGAGAGATCCTCCCCAGTCGTACATGGTAGCGATAGTTCACAGACTATGCTACGGTAAAAACGTTATGGGTTAGGTATTTTTGACGTTTTAACACTCACGTCCCTACCATGCACGACCTCTCCAGACACCCGCCTCAACCCTGAACAGGCTAACAGCAGTAGCCATTAGATGGCCTACTTTATCCACTTGTTGACATGGTTGTCATTTTACAAGATAACAGGCAACATTGACATGGAGAAGATTTCAAATGACAATGAAAGATTTTCCTTTTCTGCGCTGGCTTGTCCAGGTATGATTTCAATCTGAGCATGAATAGAGAGTGATGGAACATGTGTAGGTCTAGACCTACTCCTCTCATTGGCTGTTGTCTAGACCTACTCCTCTCATTGGCTGTTGTCTAGACCTACTCCTCTCATTGGCTGTTGTCTAGACCTACTCCTCTCATTGGCTGTTGTCTAGACCTACTCCTCTCCCACACAGCCTTATTCTAAAATGGATTAAAAAAAAACATTCCTCAATATACACACACACACACACACACTACCCCATAATTACAAAGCAAAATATGGTTAGACATTTTTTCAAATGTATTAAAAACACTATGCAGACCCTTTACTCAGTACTTTGTTAAAGCACATTTGGCAGTGATTACAGCCTCGTTTCTTCTTGGGTATGATGCTACAAGCTTGACACACCTGTATCAGGGGAGTGTCTCCCATTCTACACTGCAGATCCTCTCAAGCTCTGTCAGGTTGGATGGGGCGCGTCTCTGCACAGCTATTTTCAGGTCTCTCCAGACATGTTTGAGCGGGTTCAAGTTCGGGCTATGGCTGAGGCACTGAAGAACATTGAGACTCGTCTGTGTGCTTGAGGTCGGTGTCCTGTTGGAAGGTGAACCTTTGCCCCGGTCTGAGGTCCTGAGCACTCCGGAACAGATTTTCATCAAGGATCTCTATACTTTGCCAAGTTAATCTTTCCCTTGATCCTGATTTATCTCCCAGTCCTTGCCGCGGAAAAACATCCCTACAGCATGAGGCTTCCACCACCATACTTCACCGGATGAATGGTGCCAGGTTTCCTCCAGATGTGATGCTTGCAATTCAGGCCAAAGAGTTCCATCTTGGTTTCATCAGATCAGAGAATCTTGTTTCTCCTGGTATGAGAGTCTTTTAGGTCCCTTTTGGCAAACCCAAAACGGGCTGTCATGTGCCTTTTAGTGATGAGTGGCTTCCGTCTAGCCACTCTACCATAAAGGCGTGATTGGTGGAGTGCTGCAGAGATGGTCATCCTTCTGGAAGGTTGTCCCATCTCCACAGAGGAACTCTGGAGCTCTGTCAGAGTGACCATCAGGTTCTTGGTCAACTCCCTGACCAAGGCCCTTGTCCCCTGATTGCTCAGTTTGTCCAGACACTAGGAATTGTCTTGGTGGTTCCAAACTTCCTGTCCCTCAACACAATCCTGTCTCAGAGTTCTATGGACAATTCCTTCGACCACATGGCTTGGTTTTTGCTCTGACATGCACTGTCAACTGTTGGACCTTATATAGACAGGTGTGTGCCTTTCCAAATCATGTCCAATCAATTGAATTTACCACAGGTGGACTCAAATCAAGTTGCAGATACATCAAGGATTATCAATGTAAACAGGATGTACCAGAGCTCAATTTTGAGTTTCATAGCAAAGGGTCTGAATACTTAAAAAGGTATTTGTGTGTCCTATTTCTATTTTTAATACACCAGCAAACCTGGTTTTCACTTTATCATTATGGGGTATTGTACATAGATTGTTTAAATTATATATTTTTCTCACCAATTCCAGAACAGGGCTGGAAACGTAACAAAATGTGGAAAACGTCAAGGGGTCTGAATACTTTCCCAATGCACTGTACTCCTCCCATTGGCTGTTGTCAAAACAGCAACAATACCAAGAACAGGCAAGACAAACATGGTTTTCCACTTTTAATGTCAACAACCGTTCTACGCTCCAATCCATTCTCCTATCATTGTTTGAACAACTGAAAGACAGAAAATGGAGATCAAAACAGAGTGAAAACAAAGTAAAAGGCCCTCGGCCATTTAGTATGACATGAGGGTCATATGGACCTCTTGACACTGCGGAACACCCCTCTATACATTCAGCTGAATGGGCTCCATGGACTCCTAAACAGACGGTGCCAGTGCCTGAGAGGACCAAGGCAGCAGTGTGACTCCACCGGCCAACACCACAGTGTGTGTCTGTGTGGGCATGTGTCCATAGCCACTACTCCTCATGCCAGTGACTGTCATAGCAGACCACAGGACAACAGGGAGAGCGGCAAGCTTTCCATTGGCTCAGCAGCAGCCAACCAGATATTACCAATCCTCAGAGAGAGCACCCCCACCTTAGTCCCTGTGAGCCTGTCTGGACATTCAGGCTATTGCACTGGCATCGACCAGGAAGTCTGGCCCCCGAAGGCAGCACAAACACATTTTTCTAAAAGCCCCCTCCATTCACTACTGGCCATAATGAGAGTACAGTGAATAATAGGATGGGAATACAGCTCCAGCTCTGTTGGTCTTGGTGCCGGGGTGCTGAAGCCAGCTCTTTGTTGATGTGGCTGCTGGGGCTGCCGGGGAAGGGGGGCATCTGAGGATTAGAGCACCCCGGGTTGGAGAGCATTAGTGCTGTCTGGTTTAGGAATGAACTGGGCCATGGTCAACGGTGCCCTGAGGGGCCCCAGCGAGGGGGTCAATGAGCCTACCCCCTACAGACAGCAGTGGTAACAGTGACACCACATTTCCAAGAGCCAGTACTCAGTCAGAAAAAAATGGCATTAGGGAAAACAAGTGATGTTCGAAAGAGGAAATAGTCTGTCTTACAAAGTTGTGTAATACTTTGTATTTCACCAAGACCCATGATGATAGCAAAATGAGCAATGTCCACATTTAGGCTACTCCATGGTAATATTTAGGAAGACAACATACAGCACAGTAATAAAAAGGAACCATTCAGTACAAAATATATAGAAATTATTGGACAGCTGTTTGAATTAATGAGGCACTCAATGATGCATGGTCACTATCACACTGAATCAGCTGACTATGCGATGTTGCACCATGTCATGATCAGCCCCAGTTAAAAAAGCACTGTTCAAAAATGTTAAACAGCATGATTCACCCATTAAATCAACATTAAAATGTGATATGAATGCCCATTGATTACTCAGAAACAACTCAGAAAACAGAAGTCTGTGGGTGAAAGTGTCTAGTTTTTCAAGCCCGTATTTTCTCTCAGATGAGACAATAGCGGCCTAGCCCTTCCTGACATCTCTTGGCTTCCAGAAGCTCTGCTGTCATTCCGGGGTGACAAAGTGGCCCTAAAGCAAAAGGGCCTCCACAGAAAGACCATTGTACAATGAAGTGGCGAGATGGGGAGTCATCCATGCACACTTGAAATCATGGCATGGGAGTCATCCATGCACACTTGAAATCATGGCATGGGAGTCATCCATGCACACTTGAAATCATGGCATGGGAGTCATTTCCACAGTTGGAATGCTTCAGTTAAAAACAGAGCACACTGAAGACATCATGAGCACTTTAAAAACACTTCCCCTCGTCTTTTCTGCATCAGTCATGCATTTATTAACTACTCTTCTACAAGCTATTGGAAACTGGAGCCATGTGTCATGGAGCGGCATCAAATTAACTATCAATAGGGATTGTCACACCCCACTGTGACTCGACAAATGAACTGACCGGGGAACTCTTACGGAAACCATCCACAGCAAACAGATCTCGCCTCTCGCTAAATTCCAACCCCTCAAATGTATCCACTCCTCAAGAACAGGGTAAACTTGGCAGCGTTAACCCTGTGTTTGTCTGTGTTGCCCTTTTCAAACCAGCAACACAAGCAGCATATTGATTGCGAGGGCACCGTAAAACCTTTGCTGGCTTTCAGGTCTTATCGATCTCTCAAAATGTCTCCAATCCATTAGAGCGCTTTATATTCATGGCTCCTTTTGGTTCTTGGAAAGTACTGAAAACTTGCACGTTTGTTTTACCACAACTGCGTTGAACTTTAATGGCATGGCTGAATGAAGCACAGTTGGATGATCCATTTTATCAGTCTTGCTGACAGCAATGTTAGTTAGCCAGTAACCCAGCCATCCAAATGACCGGAGTGACTTACCAGAGGGCTGCAGGCTCCAGGAAGTGTCCAGCTAGGAGCCAAAGTAGGGCAGGGCCTTCCAGCACTACACTATTATTAGTCTCAATGGGGCGCCTGGCTTAACGCTCCACTCACGGTACAGAGACTAAACCCCCTCGATGAGCAGACTCAAGTGACTGAAGCATTGGGGCAGATGATCAATCTACCTATTAGTGTCTACTTGACAGTGAGCCTATTAAAAAAAAGGCAGCCGTAGAACAGGCCAGTGACCCAACATTTTAGAGTACAGAGGTCCTGAGGCAACCAAATGAGACCCAGCTAGTTGGCCAGGCCTGCACAGGCCCACAATAGTCTTACCAGGAGTCGTATTCCTATTTTTTTCAAAATCTCCTTTCAAGATGGCTACAGGTCATGTTGAAATTGTTCCTGTAGTTAGAAATAAGATTAGCATTCCTGAAACATTATTTGGTCTGAGAAACTAAGCTAATTGATTACACCCAAATTGGTCCTTTTAATTTATAGGACTCAATAAATATAGTACCTAACATCCAATTTGGACCATAATTATTGTAAGTCATGAGAAATCCAACATGATCAAAAGCCCTCCCCCCAAACAACCATTATCAGTTCCCCATGTCTAACAAGTAATATGGAGCAACGGCTTGGAGTATTGTTTCGTCATACTATGTAATGTATTCCCTGTTAACCTGGTGGTTTTTCCCTGTTCTGAGAAATTGGCCATTGAAGTCGCTTGCATTACTTAACAAAAGTGTGAAAATACCCGGTTTTGTCCACTAAACGCCACTGTTTCTGCCACACCCTTTTATCAAATGTCACTGGTCTCATGTTTATTGAACGGATCACAACATTTTATTTGTAACTTTGGGTAGAGAGCCATTTGCTTGTGCTCATGATGAAAATAAATTGTATGGTCTGAGATGGTGGGTGTCATGGCTTGCTGAAATGACATGGAACGGCTCCTACGGACGCTCATTAAGAGGTGCTGCAGTAAAACAAAAAGACAGCGGAAAAGGCCTCATCTGAAAATCGGTGAAGGCCAAATTACTTCTTCCCATTTCACTTCGGCTTCCTTTGTGCTCGAGACCTGTTCTCAGCCAAACTCCCTATTAAAAATTCCCCTCGCACCTTCCAGTATAATTAGTCCACTGAAATATCATATGCCTCTTAATCAAAGCACTTGGTGGGCCTTGGCAGACTCCCCAAAGCTTTAGGAAAAGTTAATAAAGGAGAACGGGAGGGAAAGTTCTGCATCTTATCAAGGCACTGCAGGTGAGACTCGCGATTATCAAGACATACTGCTAAGTGCTAATTATGCGTGGACGGGGTTGGTTTCAATGGTTGTAAACTGTCGCTCTTGAAAGCAGGGTTGCTGATGTGTGTGCGGGCTGCATCATGCTGCATCGGGCTGCATCATGCTGCATCATTATGAGGCTACACTGCTGCTAGTACCAGGCCCATCATTATGAGGCTACACTGCTGCTAGTACCAGGCCCATCATTATGAGGCTACACTGCTGCTAGTACCAGGCCCATCATTATGAGGCTACACTGCTGCTAGTACCAGGCCAAACAATTTGTTAAGAGCAAGAGTTAACATGGTCGTGGGTCCTTGAAACGCAATTTAGCCACAAAACAGGAAGGGAGATGTTCAAGCACTGCCACTTCACAGTCACGTCCCAAAAGGACATGACAATTAGAGGATTTCCTAGTGTGCTCCAGTAGGGTATGAGCAGCACAGAGTGGCCATCTGCCTGTATGCCTGGCCCCAGACACCCCACCTCTGATAACCTCCCAGCAAACCACCACAGGGCAGGACAAAGCCAAACAAGTGTCATAAAGCCACTCAGTCTGCTTTAGGACTCTGCTTTGATGGGCGGCAGGCAAAACCCCCAGAGACAATGGCATCTCCTCAGGGCACAGAAATGTTAACATTCCTTGAATAAAAATTTCTTCAGCTGGAATATTTCAAAGCTCATAAAAGCAGCTCATTGTTGAGGGTTGCTTTCCAAAGCAACGGAACAGGAAGTAGGACTACCAAGACTCCTTCAAACAATAAAAGGGGAAAAACAGAAGAAATGTGTATATCTGTGGCAGGAAGCTAGACGGTCCCGTCTCTCTTTAGGCTAATGCAAAGCAACTGATACAAAAGCCTCACACACAATAATTAGCTTACTTTTTGACAGTCTGATAATCAGCCCAACTTATCATTCATTAATTTAGCCAAGATGATAACTGCTCCCAATAGAATGGGGTGGTAAGCTGAGATAACACAAGCTTGTTCAAACCCAGAACTAATTTAGTTCATCATGCAAATGAGAGACGCCAACATTTCCCTGAACACTGCATTGCCCCACACCATTTAGCCTACAGAACCTAGGTTCCTCACGCATGTAGCCTAGTGCTCTGGCTAATGTTGCTTTTCACATCTGTTCAGACACTGGGGGCATTAACCACCTACGTGGTCTATTCGAGTTCTCAAGTAGTCTGAATAACATGACTGAAATAACATAAATAATAATAATAATAATAATAATTCGACTACAGGTCAGGCCTTTAACATTGGGAGAAAATGTAAAGTATGCTGAGCACAAACTTGAAAAATAGTACAAATTCAGTGCAACTTCCAGCCCGTTGACTTAACACTGAGGGTGCACCCACTTTAAGTTAGTTTTAACAGAGGCCAAGGTGACTGAAAATGTTGTTTGATGCAAGAAACCACTTTACAAAATAAAATGCATTATTATTCCCATACCATTATTAGAGAAAATCAAACAGTTACCCTCTGCCTGTTGGCTCAGCTTACTTCATGCCTGTCTCAAAATACAGCACTGCCCCTAAGACAAAACAAAAAAGCTCTTTAGCTGACTCTCTTTTCAAAGATGTCTAGAAATGCATGCGTTTTGTGCTCTTGGAGGAAGCAATCACTCCCCATTGCTGACTACAAATTATTTGTAACTTGGCTAACTCACTAACTAGCAAAAGATATGAACAAAATGTGTACAAAACAAAAGCATTTACTCATGACCGATCATGCTGTAAACATAGTCCAGCTCAAAGTAAATGGCACACATCCATATATGGCAACAGTCTATTTGCATATAGGCCTACTGCAGCACAGGTATGTGTAGAGTACAGGTTGAGTAGTGCATGTCAATGCAATAGAATCCTACTCCGATGCGTTCTGCCGACAGCAAAAGTATTTTGTTTTGGGAAGTGTTGCATTGAAAGTGGCTAACATTGCGTTGAGTCGATCACAATTGCCATAGTAAAGGGAAACGTTGATAGCGTTAACAGGGAAAACTCTAGAACAATGGTCACCAACTTTTCTGAGTCAAGATCACAGAGTCAAAGTGCAAGCTGAGATCTACCGCTTAGATTTATTAACATGACTTAGACGTAAGCATAAGCAACATTAATAACCAATTAAAAACAGCACTGTAGCAATGAGGTTTGTGCAGTAAAGTATAGGCCCATTATCAATGCATACTGTCTTTGCTGCCAATGCATTGTTGTTGGAGACTATTATATTCAAGCAATAAGGCACAAGGTGGTGTGGCACAGTCGACAGTTTACATTCATTTAGGTTGGAGTCATTAAAACTCGTTTTTTCAACCACTCCACAAATTTCTTGTTAACAAACTGTAGTTTTGGCAAGTAGGGTAGGATATCTACTTTGTGCATGACAAGCCATTTTTCAAACAATTGTTTACAGACAGTTTATTTCACTTATAATTCACTGTATCACAATTCCAGTGGGTCAGAAGATCAGATACACTAAGTTGACTGTTCCTTTAAACAGCTAGGAAAATTCCAGGAAATGATGTCATGGCTTTAGAAGCTTCTGATTGACTCAAATGATATCAAATAGCCTATTGGAGGTGTACCTGTGGAAGTATTTCAAGGCCTACCTTCAAATTCAGTGCCTCTTTGCTTGACATCATGGGAAAATCTAAAGAAATCAGCTGAGACTTCAGAAAAATAATTGTAGAACTCCACGAGTCTGGTTCATCCTTGGGAGTAATTTCCAAACGGCTGAAGGTACCAACAATAGTACGCTTGTATAAACACCATGGGACCACGCAGCTTTCATACCACTCAGGAAGGAGACGCGTTCTGTCTCCTAGGTATGAACGTACTTTGCTGCGAAAAGTGCAAATCAATCCAAGAACAGCAGCAAAGGACCTTGTGAAGATGCTGGAGGAAACAGGTACAAAATATTCTATATCCACAGTAAAACGAGTCCTATATCCACATAACCTGAAAGGCCGCTCAGCAAGGAAGAAGCCACTGCTCCAAAACCTCCACAAAAAAAAACAGACTACGGTTTGCAACTGCACATGGGGACAAAGGTCGTACTTTTTGGAGAAATTTCCTCTGGTCTGCTCAAACAAAAACAGAACTGTTTGGCCATAGTGACCATCCCAACTGTGAAGCACGGGGGTGGCAGCATCATGTTGTGGGGGTGCTTTGCTGGAGGAGGGACTGGTGCACTTCACAAAATAGATGGCATCATGGGGTGGAAGATGAGGTGGATATATTAAAGCAACATCAGTCAGGAAGTGAAAGCTTGGTCGCAAATGGGTCTTCCAAATGGACAACGACCCAAAGCAGACTTCCAAAGTTGGGGAAAAATGGCTTAAGGACAACCAAGTCAAGGTATTGGAGCGGCCATCACAAAGCGCTGACCTCAATCCCATAGAAAATGTGTGGGGAGAACTGAAAAGGTGTGTCCGAACAAGGAGGCCTACAAATCTGACTCAGTTACACCAGCTCTGTCAGGAGGATTGGGTCAAAATACACCCAACTTATTGTGGGACGCTTGTGGAAGGCCACCCGATACATTTGACCCAAGTTAAACAATGCTACCAAATACTAATTGAGTATATGTAAACTTCTGACCCACTGAGAATGTGATGAAATAAATTTTAAATAAATCACTCTACTATTATTCTGACATTTCGCATTCTTAGTGGTGATCCTAACTGACCTAAAAACAGGGAGTCTTTACTAGGATTAAAATGTCAGGAATTGTGAAAAACTGAATTTAAATGTATTTGGCCAAGGTTGTATGTAAACTTCTGATTTCAAATGTATATGGCCAATATACCACGGCTAAGGGCTGTTCTTACGCATGACGCAACGCAGAGTGCCTGCAGACAGCCCTTAGCCGTGGTATATTGGACATATACCACAAAAACCTCAGATGCCGTATTGCTAGTATAAACTGGTTACCAATGGAATTAGAGCAGTAAAAAAAAAAAAAAAAAAAGTCATACCCATGGTATATGGTCTGATATACCACGGCTGTCAGCCAATCAGCATTCAGGATTCGAACCCCGAATTCAGAGTTCGATCACACATTACTTGTGAAGCACAGCTGAGTGAGCAAACATTTAAATAGTTTGCTGATGGTGCCTGCATCTGATGGTCATTCACAGCGGAGGGCGAGAGCAGCAGACTGAGGGTCCGCCTCTCAACACCCCTCCACTTCCCCTTTCCTACACTGACCAAAAGGAAACACAGTCTTCCAGCTGATGGCTAAACTCGAGTCACACTGCATTATTTCTACTTCATGCAAAATTCATGTTGTTACTCCTATGAAGAGAAAATAAAATGTTCCTTGATATTAAAAGACCCAAATAACACAAGCCTATCGATACACTTTCCTGCTCGTTCATTACTGCTGTAGTGCTTGTTGTAGCGCTGAGTGGAAATAGGAAGAACACACATTTTATGGCTTATAAAAGTGTTGAATACAAAATGTTGACATTGCTGAGTAAGAACTGAAACATGAACTCAGTCATAAAAACAGCATCTCTTTGCTGTACTCCTTGAGTCTCTCTCATGGTTTTAAACATTTTGAAATCTCACAGTACCAACTTTGCTTCAGCTTTCTATAATGCCTGCAACGTTACTGCAGACACGATCATCTGAGCCAACTGATTGGACAGCGGTAGGTCTGAGCCAACTGATTGGACAGCGGTAGGTCTGAGCCAACTGATTGGACAGCGGTAGGCCTTTAGTGCACTTGATTTGCTCTCTGGGCCCGCCGGGAAGGGAGAGTTTGTACCTTCAGACACATGAAATGGTTCAAAATGGCAACATTTCTCCTACCTGGGTGCACCTACCGCCAAAAGCAGGAAACAAATAAATAAAAAATAGGAACAAGGATTTATCATTGGGGTTTTTACAGAAATGTTTGAAGGTCGACTTGGAATGCCTTGGAGATTGACCAATCGATCGACCGGTTGGTGACCACTGCTCTAGAAAGTTGAGTAAAGTTTAATCTCAAGCTACTCTCTGCAGGCTGATATTTCTGCACTGCAGTCCCAGGGAGCTGCGCGTCTCGGGGCTACTGTGTGTGCTCGCACAGCTTAAAGGGAACATTGGCTGCAGCAGAAATCTCAAATTAAACTCTAAACCCAATGAGCCCATTATGCATCACATTTCTAGAAAAGATGTAGTCCCCAGGTCTTTTCAAAGGTGCTTATGAATAAAAAGGCATTTCCACTGATGAGTCTCTTTCGGAAGTCTGAATAGCAACTGATCCACCATTCCTTTGAGCATCAGCTAACTCTGCACTTCAATCACAGAAAGAATAATTCAAGAAAGTATGACAAAATGTGCTGATGAAGGACACTCATTGAAGAGAGGACTTTGAAATGGGTTTGGAAGGACACGTAAACTACAAATCACAGTCGCTGACTCTGACAAAAGTGCACACTGCCAAGGCCAAACCATGGAGGCTTTTTTGGCATATACAGTGCCTAAAGAACGTATTCACAAACATATATAACACAAGTGTTCAACAACCGGAGTTAGAATCACCTTTGGCAGCGATTACAGCTGTGAGTCTTTCTGGGTAATTTTAAGAGCTTTCCAAACCTGGATTGAACAATATTGCCATAGTATTATTTATTTTTAATGATTTAAGCTCTATCAAGTTGATTGTTGATTATTTCTAGACAGCCATTTTTAAGTCTGCCATACATTTTCATGCAGATGTTAAGTCAAAACTGTAACTAGGCCACTCAGGAACATTTAATGTCATCTTGGAAAGCAACTCCAGTGTATATTTGGCCTTGCGTTTCAGGTTATTGTCCTTCTGAAAGGTGAATTTGTCTCCAAGTGTCGGAAAGCAGACTGAACAAGGGTTTACTCTAGGATTTTGCCTCTGCTTAGCTCTATTCTGTTTCTATTTATCCTAAAACAACTCCCTAGTTCTTGTCGATTAATATCATACCCATAACATGATGCAGCCACTACCATGCTTGAAAATATGAAGTGGTACTCAGTGATGTGATGGATTTGTTACAAACATAATGCCTTGTAGAGGAAAAAGTTCATTTCTTTGCCACATTTGAGAGTTTTACTTTAGGGCATTATTGGAACCCGGATGCATGTTTTGGAATATTTATATTCTATACAGACTTCCTTCTTTTCCCTCTGTCATTTAGGTTAGTATTGTGGAGTAACTAGAATGTTGTTGATCCATCCTCAGTTCTCCTGTCACAGCCATTAAACTCTGTAACCCCTTTAAAAAGTCACAATGGGCCTCATTGTGCTATCCCGGAGTGGTTTCCTTCCTTTCCAGCAACTGAGTTTGGACGGGCGTCTGGATCTTCGTAGTGACTGACTGTATTGATACACCCTCCAAAGCGTAATTATTAACTTCACCAGGCTCAAAGGGATATTCAATGTCTGCTTGCTTTTTTTTGTATTACCCATCTACCAATAGGTGCCCTTCTTTGTGAGGCATTGGAAAACCTCCCTGGTCTTTGTGGTTGAATCTGTGTTTGAAATTCACTGCCGACCTGAGGGACCTTACAGATAATTGTATGTGTGGGGTACAGAGATGAGGTAGTCATTATAAAATAAATGTTAAACGCTATTATTACACACAGAGTGAGTCCATGCAAACGTATGTGACTTGTTAATCAAATTCTTACTCCTGAAGTTATTTAAGCTTGCCATAAGAAACAGGTTGAATACTTGACTAAAGACATTCCAGCTTTTTATTTTGTGTGTGATAGAAATATATATATATATATATATATATATATATATATATTTGTATCTACATCTATCTATATAAATGGTGGAAAAATAGTGACAATCTCAATTTAATACATTTAAAATTCAGGTTGTAACAACAACAACAAAAAAGGTTGGAAAAAGTCAAATTATGTTTTTCTGAAGGCATTAGGTTTGCTAGAGCGCACAGAGCAAAGACTGCTTCTCAGACCAGAGAGATGCAGACACACAACAGCCAAGTGGGCTGAGCCAGTGCACACAAAAGCCCCAAAAAGTAACTGTATTTAAGACTGCAGAAACAGTTTGACAGAACAAAATGAAGCTGGATGAACCTCTGTTAATTGGTGAAGAGGCTGGATAGAATAGAACTGACTGGGGTGTGAGACACTTTTTTATTTCTGAAAAGTAGTGTATTTTTTAAAGATCAGGGGAGCCAAACATACAGCCCTCGGGGCAAAATAAGTTTGACACCCCTGTTTTAGGCTGTTTTCACACTTGGTCCCTTTCAGACGACTTTGGAGAACTCAATCCAGTTTGCAAAAAAAAAAAATTGTCCAGTGTGAACATTCCAAAGGAACTCAGACCCCTCAAAAGAGCCCTCGACGCGAAGTGAAACCATCTTGAGAGGTGGTCTGAACTCTGTTCCTTCACTTTTGGGGAGTAATGTGAACAAAAATATCCCCAGGTTTACATGTCGTTATTCCAGCGCCACCGTTTTCCCAGACATAACCCCTCACATTAAGTGCCAAAAAGAGAGATGTGCAGGTTTGTGGGAAAAATGTGCCGTTTTGGATATTGATTAGAGATTGTCAAGAATGCACAGAAATGCCCCAAAAAATTGTGGAGTTTAGTTCAGATAATTTTTTGCAATATGTGATCTATAGGCTAAGAGAGCTTCATAGACTTGTTTATTCGATTGTGGGGTTTGAATAGTGTGAGGAGATAATATACTGTATTTGGTGAGAATCACAAACTAGGGTACAACATTTTTTCTAGCTCTCAAAAGGGGCAGTACCCAACATTAGGTTTACAATTTACCACGACAGCATTATTTAATCTGCAGTTATTCTTCTGCCATTTATTCTGTTAGGATTAACATGTAAATATTATGGTATCTTCTGATTAAAATGCTTATCTCATCTTTTAACTAAATGCAATCTATTAGCTTCCAACAACGTAAGTAGGTATATCTAGCTGTCCAATAACACATTCTGATTGAATGGCTTTCCTGACGTTTGTAAAAACTCAGAGTGCATTGAATGAATATTTGAAACATATCTTGGGTCCATTCTAAACATAGCACTGTGACTCAAACCACAAAATAGGTGAAGTGAACTGGCAAAATAGTTGATTCCTCATTCAAATGCAAGGGCAGTGTGAACACAAAGAGAACTGAGTTATTTTGATTTTTTTTTTAATCCCCAGGGTTCGCTTTAAAGATGACTGAAAACACCCATAGATGAATCAGACTAGTTTTATACTATGGTAGCATAGCCAAACTCTAAAACTGGACTGAGGAGGGTGGAATCTACTTTGATTGTGGTTGGGTTGTACAGACAGGTTAACTCAAGTGTTAATGTTGTACCATCTGGTAGTTAGAAATAGTTTACTCGCCTAAACTCAGAAGTTCAGAGTTGAACGCATGAGAGACTGGCCACGTAGCAGGAGCTTGCTAGAATGTCAAGAGGGCATGAACACTGCTAAGGTACCCAAATGTGGCTTTCCTTATTTTCTTTATCCCTTTACACTGACCAACATACCTAGTTAGTGTTTTTGTGCAACTTGCAAAACATATAGCTAGTTAGCTAGCTAACGTTACCCGCTGTGGCTGTACGAGTGTGTCTACAAGAAGCTAACGTAGCTGCCAGCTGATGTCTTAAAACATTGCTGGCTGGTCCACTACTGTAACGTTAGCTAGCTGGCAGGCTAACGTGTAAATGTAACTTCCATGCATCCTATCAAATACAATGATAGCTAGCAAACAAGCTAGTACGGCAAAACGAGCAATTTCCGTCGCTATACTGTCTGAACAAGGCACTACATATGACGGTTGTCCTAACTAGCAGCTGGCTGTGTATGTGGAGAATGGAAAATTATTGCAAACAGACGTTAGCATTACATGGGCAATAATAAACATTAGAGAATGCTGAAAGACGTGTGACTTACCTGCGACAAAAGCTCAATAAATGTCCTGTTCAGTTATAGTGCTGAATATCCAGGGATTCTGAAATCAATTACTTAGATAGCTGGCTTCTCTCTGAATGTTCCTTTTCACAAGAGGCTGTATGCCTTACCTTCGCGCAACATTTAATGTGGACACACAATCGCGCATCTGCCTCTCACTGCTAGCACTCTGACACCGCGAGACAGTACGAGAGGGTGGAGATCTGACGAACCAATGAGAGGCCCCGGTGAGAAAGGCAATGGCCAATGAAATCGAAGATTGTCGGTTGTTTTTTTTGTCATTGGCAGATTCAGATATCTGACGTTAGGGGTCGCGGTTGTGCACATACACAGTCATTTTAAATGATCTGTCTGTTATTAACTAAATGGGATAAAAGTATGCTTCATTCAGTAGCAAAAACAGTTGTAAAAACATAAATTGTGATCATATATGGCTCTTAAAAATATCTGGTAAGGAGGTTTTGATTCATTATGACTACAGCAATAGGCTACAAGGTTTATTGTGGAATGTGGACAGATGCTACAACTCTGTATGAAAATGAGCAGAGGTGGGATGGCTACCTGCTATCCTGAGACCAAGATCTAGTCTGTTGTATTCATATAACTAACATTGAATTTCTGCAGAATTAGACTAAACTTATGTTGAACCCTCTCAAGTGGCATTGTAATATGAGTTCAGATGTTGTGATATGAGTTCTCATGTTGTGTGATATGAGTTCTCGTGTTGTGATATGAGTTCTGATGTTGTGTGATATGAGTTCTGATGTTGTGATATGAGTTCTCATGTTGTGTGATATGAGTTCTGATGTTGTGATATGAGTTCTCATGTTGTGTGATATGAGTTCTGATGTTGTGATATGAGTTCTGATGTTTGTGATATGAGTTCTGATGTTGTGTGATATGAGTTCTCATGTTGTGTGTTGAGTTCTGAGTTCTCATGTTTTGATATGAGTCTGATATGTTCTCATGTTGTTTTGAATTTGTTCCATGTTGTGTGATTAGTTCTGATGTTGTGAAAATGTTGTGTGAAAAAAAGTCTCAAGTCATCCCTGTTCAACATAGGCTGTGACCTGGCTGAAAACGTACATCACATTTGATTTCATGACAGCAGTACCAGAATCCCATTTTTTTTAAAGGAGCACGAGACCAATGTTTCAGTGTGTCCTTCTACTCTGCTTGTGTACAACCGGGCTGGGAGCTGTACTCATTAACCTGAGAAACAGCGAGGTAATTGTGGAATTTTCAGACATATTTACTCCAGATGAAACATTCACAATGTAAAAGGCATTAAGCAAATCAATAACAAATGTATTTTTGATTACTGCAGATTAGGGGACTTTGTGTGTGTGTGTGTCTCTCTGTGTGTGTAGACTGCAGGCTACAATTAAGCTAATGAAGCAGGTTCTCATAAGGGCATGTCTTCTTGCATTATAAAACAACAATATTTCTGGATCTGTGGTGGTGCTCAGTCATGACAAATGCAGGTTACAAATGCTCTGTTAGCGTATCATTACGTGCTCTGCCTAATAGATCGATCAATAGAATTGTAATCATGTGTGGAAAATGTTTATAAACAGTAAACCTCATAGACAGGGTTAGGCTGTATCATACACCCACCACCCTTAAAAACACACAGCCATTTGTAATTCCAATATGATTCATTTTATTCACAAAACAACAACCCTTTGAGGCCGTTGTCAAGCTCTTTCTCATGTTCATCAGCTCATACAGTGTCCTTTCATCAGGCTCCCCTACTCACCTCCATGCATTATTCACTATGTCCCCCCCCAGTGAAAGGGTTCCTGACCTGCGATGAAGAGCTTCACTCCACACTCAGCCTTGCATGCTGGGTAATGAGCTTTGGCCATGTGTATGGCTAGTCATGCTTTTTGGATGTGTCACTGGGGTCGGTGTCCTGGTCCACTCTGCTAAGTGAAGAAAGGAAACAGGCTGCAGGCTACAGGGTGCTGTGGGTGTTATAGGAATAACATGCCAATAGGATGCACCATTTACAAGAGTGGCTTTTTAATGGTCAGCCGAATAATCAAAGATAGTAGCGTTGTGTATTTGTTGTTTGGATCAATGTTATTTTTGTGTGTGTGTGTGTGTGTGTGTGTCATTTAGTGTGTGTGTCATTTAGTGTGTGTGTGTGTGTGTGTGTGTGTGTGTGTGTGTGTGTGTGTGTTCTCCCACAGGAGTGCCTGCCCATCTCCAACATAGAGGAGGAGACAGTCTCTCAGAAGTAGACAGTCTCTCAGAAGTAAACAGTCTCTCAGAAGTAAACAGTCTCTCAGAAGTAAACAGTCTCTCAGAAGTAGACAGTCTCTCAGAAGTAGACAGTCTCTCAGAAGTAAACAGTCTCTCAGAAGTAGACAGTCTCTCAGAAGTAGACAGTCTCTCAGAAGTAAACAGTCTCTCAGAAGTAAACAGTCTCTCAGAAGTAAACAGTCTCTCAGAAGTAGACAGTCTCTCAGAAGTAGACAGTCTCTCAGAAGTAAACAGTCTCTCGGGATGTGTGTGTGTAAATTCCTATGTGTACATGTGCTAAATTTTGGAGGTGTGTTTGAATGTTCCCTGCTTGTTGACAAAGAAGCTCAAATTGTGATGATTGAAATCTGGACCCAAGATGCCAGGGGTGCATTCAGTTCGGTTCAACATTTGCTAATTGCTTGACGGTTTGTACTGAATGACACATTTCCCCAAAACAATGTACAATATGGTTGTGACCATTTTAAAACACAAAACCTGTGCAGCACATATACAGTCATTCTCTGGGTCACCATATCCACAACATTCTTCAACTGGTCATTCAGCACACCGTTCTTCAACTGGGTGTTCAGCACACCGTTCTTCAACTGGTCATTCAGCACGCTGTTCTTCAACTGGGTGTTCAGCACACTGTTCTTCAACTGTGTGTTCAGCACACCGTTCTTCAACTGGGTGTTCAGCACACCGTTCTTCAACTGGTCATTCAGCACGCTGTTCTTCAACTGGGTGTTCAGCACACTGTTCTTCAACTGTGTGTTCAGCACACCGTTCTTCAACTGTGTGTTCAGCACACCGTTCTTCAACTGGGTGTTCAGCACACCGTTCTTCAACTGGGTGTTCAGCACACCATTCTTCAACTGGGTGTTCAGCACACCGTTCTTCAACTGGGTGTTCAGCACACCATTCTTCAACTGGGTGTTCAGCACGCCGTTCTTCAACTGGGTGTTCAGCACACCGTTCTTCAACTGGGTGTTCAGCACACCGTTCTTCAACTGGGTGTTCAGCGCACCGTTCTTCAACTGGGTGTTCAGCGCACCGTTCTTCAACTGTGTGTTCAGCACACCGTTCTTCAACTGTGTGTTCAGCACACCGTTCTTCAACTGGGTGTTCAGCACACCGTTCTTCAACTGGGTGTTCAGCACACCATTCTTCAACTGGGTGTTCAGCACACCGTTCTTCAACTGGGTGTTCAGCACACCGTTCTTCAACTGGTCATTCAGCACGCCGTTCTTCAACTGGGTGTACAGCACACCGTTCTTCAACTGGGTGTTCAGCACACCGTTCTTCAACTGGGTGTTCAGCGCACCGTTCTTCAACTGGGTGTTCAGCGCACCGTTCTTCAACTGTGTGTTCAGCACACCGTTCTTCAACTGGGTGTTCAGCACACCGTTCTTCAACTGGGTGTTCAGCACACTGTTCTTCAACTGTGTGTTCAGCACACCGTTCTTCAACTGTGTGTTCAGCACACCGTTCTTCAACTGGGTGTTCAGCACACCGTTCTTCAACTGGGTGTTCAGCACACCATTCTTCAACTGGGTGTTCAGCACACCGTTCTTCAACTGGGTGTTCAGCACACCGTTCTTCAACTGGTCGTTCAGCACGCCGTTCTTCAACTGGGTGTTCAGCACACCGTTCTTCAACTGGGTGTTCAGCACACCGTTCTTCAACTGGGTGTTCAGCGCACCGTTCTTCAACTGGGTGTTCAGCGCACCGTTCTTCAACAGTGTGTTCAGCACACCGTTCTTCAACTGTGTGTTCAGCACACCGTTCTTCAACTGGGTGTTCAGCACACCGTTCTTCAACTGGGTGTTCAGCACACCATTCTTCAACTGGGTGTTCAGCACACCGTTCTTCAACTGGGTGTTCAGCACACCGTTCTTCAACTGGTCATTCAGCACGCCGTTCTTCAACTGGGTGTACAGCACACCGTTCTTCAACTGGGTGTTCAGCACACCGTTCTTCAACTGGGTGTTCAGCACACCGTTCTTCAACTGGGTGTTCAGCACACCATTCTTCAACTGGGTGTTCAGCACACCGTTCTTCAACTGGGTGTTCAGCACACCATTCTTCAACTGGGTGTTCAGCACGCCGTTCTTCAACTGGGTGTTCAGCACACCGTTCTTCAACTGGGTGTTCAGCACACCGTTCTTCAACTGGGTGTTCAGCGCACCGTTCTTCAACTGGGTGTTCAGCGCACCGTTCTTCAACTGTGTGTTCAGCACACCGTTCTTCAACTGTGTGTTCAGCACACCGTTCTTCAACTGGGTGTTCAGCACACCGTTCTTCAACTGGGTGTTCAGCACACCATTCTTCAACTGGGTGTTCAGCACACCGTTCTTCAACTGGGTGTTCAGCACACCGTTCTTCAACTGGTCATTCAGCACGCCGTTCTTCAACTGGGTGTACAGCACACCGTTCTTCAACTGGGTGTTCAGCACACCGTTCTTCAACTGGGTGTTCAGCGCACCGTTCTTCAACTGGGTGTTCAGCGCACCGTTCTTCAACTGTGTGTTCAGCACACCGTTCTTCAACTGGGTGTTCAGCACACCGTTCTTCAACTGGGTGTTCAGCACACTGTTCTTCAACTGTGTGTTCAGCACACCGTTCTTCAACTGTGTGTTCAGCACACCGTTCTTCAACTGGGTGTTCAGCACACCGTTCTTCAACTGGGTGTTCAGCACACCGTTCTTCAACTGGGTGTTCAGCACACCGTTCTTCAACTGGGTGTTCAGCACACCGTTCTTCAACTGGTCGCTCAGCACGCCGTTCTTCAACTGGGTGTTCAGCACACCGTTCTTCAACTGGGTGTTCAGCACACCGTTCTTCAACTGGGTGTTCAGCGCACCGTTCTTCAACTGGGTGTTCAGCGCACCGTTCTTCAACAGTGTGTTCAGCACACCGTTCTTCAACTGTGTGTTCAGCACACCGTTCTTCAACTGGGTGTTCAGCACACCGTTCTTCAACTGGGTGTTCAGCACACCATTCTTCAACTGGGTGTTCAGCACACCGTTCTTCAACTGGGTGTTCAGCACACCGTTCTTCAACTGGTCATTCAGCACGCCGTTCTTCAACTGGTCATTCAGCACACCGTTCTTCAACTGGGTGTTCAGCACACCGTTCTTCAACTGGGTGTTCAGCGCACCGTTCTTCAACTGGGTGTTCAGCACACCGTTCTTCAACTGGGTGTTCAGCACACCGTTCTTCAACTGGGTGTTCAGCACACCGTTCTTCAACTGGGTGTTCAGCACACTGTTCTTCAACTGGGTGTTCAGCACACCGTTCTTCAACTGGGTGTTCAGCACACCGTTCTTCAACTGGGTGTTCAGCACACCGTTCTTCAACTGGGTGTTCAGCACACCGTTCTTCAACTGGGTGTTCAGCGCACCGTTCTTCAACTGGGTGTTCAGCACACCGTTCTTCAACTGGGTGTTCAGCACACCGTTCTTCAACTGGGTGTTCAGCGCACCGTTCTTCAACTGGGCGTTCAGCACACTGTTCTTCAACTGGGCGTTCGGTACAGTTTCCTTTGAATTCAACGTTGCACACCGTTCTGTCAAACTGAACGCACCCAGCTGCATAATAATGAGTATGTAACGTTGCACTAATACAGGGGGGAAAAACAACACAAGAGGAGGCCAGAAGGAATTAAGTAGGTCTATCTTGTTTTGGGAGAGGATGTGAGTGGAAAGTTGTTAAAACCACAGAGGACATTTCGGCACCTAATCACATTTCCTGGCAGCCACGTTCTCGATTCCCTCATCCAGAAACATGCAGAATGTTATTGAAATTAATAAGCTTAGTGTTTTTATCCCTGTCCCTATGCACAGAGGCTGATGTCTGGCACTACCCAGGTAGCTACTCCGACTGAAAAATATGCTCAAACACATGCTGGATATTATTCCATAGTAGTGTCAAAAAGCAGCATTCACAACACTGATAGGAGCTTTATATACACATCCAGCTTTACAGTACTTATAACAGCACTGCCAAAATTAGGAATTAGCATCTTATTTTAAAAATATATATATGTTTGGATGAAGATACTAGATGTGGACTGAATAAGTTACATGCATATGCTCATACTACAGGTTTAGGCATAAATATGTTATTATTAGGTTGATCAAGGAAGCGAAGGTAACCTGCCTAAATTATTACCGCCCCGTAGCACTCTTGTTGGTAGCCATGAAGTGCTTTGAAAGGCTGGTCATGGCTCACATCAACAGCATCCTCCAGGATACACTAGACCCACACCAATTCGCATACCGCCCCAACAGATCCACAGATGGCGCAATCTCAATCCCACTCCATCCTGCCCTTTCCCACCTGGACAAAAGGAACACCTATGTGAGAATGCTGTTCATTGACTACAGCTCAGAGTTCAACACCATAGTGCCCACGAAGCTCATCACTAAGCTAAGGACCCTGGGACTTAACACCTCCCTCTGCAACTGGATCCTGGACTTCTTGACGGGCCGCCCCCAGGTGGGGAGGGGGTTCAACAACACGTCTGCCACGCTGATATTCAACACTGGGGCCCCTCAGGGGTGTGTACTTAGTCCCCTCCTGTACTCCCTGTTCACCCAATACTGCATGGCCAAACACAACTCCAACATCATCAATAAGTTTGCTGAAGACACAACAGTGTTGCCTGAAAACCAACAACAATGAGACAGCCTATAAGGAGGAGGTCAGAGAACTGGCAGTGTGGTGCCAGGACAACAACCTCTCCCTCAATGTGAGCAACACAAAGGAGTTGATCGTGGACTACAGGAAAAGGCGGGCTGAACAGGCCACCATTAACATCGACAGGGCTATAGTGAAGCGGGTCAAGAGTTTCAAGTTCCTCTGTGTCCACATCACCAACAAACTATCATGGTCCAAACACACCAAAACAGTCGTGAAGAGGGCACGGCAAAACCTCTTCCCCCTCGGGAGACTGAAAAGATTTGGCATGGGTTCCCAGATCCTCAAAGAGTTATACAGCTGCACCATCGAGAGCATCCTGACCAGTTGCATCACCGCCTGGTATGGCAACTGCTCTGCATCTGACCGTAAGGCACTTCAGAGGGTAGTGCGTACAGCCCAGTACATCATTGGGGCCAAGCTTCCTGCCATCCAGGACTTTTATAATAGGTGGTGTCAGAGGAAAGCCCATAAAATTGTCAGAGACTCCAGTCACCCAAATCATAGACTGCTTTCTCTGCTTCCGCACGGCAAGCGGTACAGGAGCGCCAAGTCTAGGAACAAAAGGCACTTTAACAGTTTCTACCCCCAAGCCATAAGACTGTTGAACAATTAATCAAATGGCCACCGGACTATTTACATTGATCCCCCCCCCATTTATTTTGTACACTGCTGCTACTCGCTGTTTATTATCTATGCATAGTCACTTCACCCTACTTACATGTACAAATTCCCTCAACAAACCTGTACCCCCACACATTGACTCGGTACCGGTACCTCCTGTATATACCCTTGTTGTTGTTATTTTATTGTGTTACTTTTTTATTATTTTTAACTTTAGTTTATTTTATAAATATTTTCTTAACTCTTCTTGAACTGCACTGTTGGTTAAGGGCTTGTAAGTCAGCATTTCACTGTAAGATCGACACGTGTTGTATTCGGCACATAAAGTTTCATTTGATTTGATCATCTAGAGAATCCCATAGTCAAGAAGTTCTGTTGACCCAGAATCCCATAGTCAAGAAGTTCTGTTGACCCAGAATCCCATAGTCAAGAAGTTCTGTTGACCCAGAATCCCATAGTCAAGAAGTTGTGTTGACCCAGTGAGAATGGATAACCTGGATTGATCCATACAGTGATCTAAATCCATGGCAGTCAAGCCCTTTACAGTGAGAACATATGATTTACATATGCTTGTACATGATTCAATAATAAAATATATTGCCCACACTTCCAACCCAGCCACATGGTTCTTGGACATGTTGTCTGAACCCAGCCGTGCTTACACAAATGTACTGAGCTAATTGGTCAAATCTGTCTCATTATGAAAACATTTGCCTCCCCACTCCAGTGTTGGTCATTGAAAGCATAATTGTCCAACACCAGTGTGTGTGTGTGTGTGTGTGTGTGTGTGTGTGTCACAACCATGAGGGAAGCTAGGTCTTTGTTGCTGGGGCCTGAATAGGCCGGTGACTGACTGGGCGAGATAAGGCGCTCAACACCACAGTTCATTTGATCTCCCGCCATTTATATTCAGCTGCAGTTTCTCATTTTCACTTTTGGGAAAAGGGGATGAGACGCGGCACTTTCATACGCTGCTCTCCCTCTCTGATATTAACCTTGGTGTAAAAAACTGACAGCACTGCAAAAGGGGAGCGAGGGAGGCCATCACTTTGAATGGAGACATGTAGGCTTGTATAAACTGGGTGGTTCGAGCCCTGAATGCTGATTGGCTGACAGTCATGGTATATCAGACCGTATACCACGGGTATGACAAAACATTTATTTTTACTTCTATAATTAAGTTGGTAACCTGTTATAATAGCAATAAGGCACCTCTGGGATTTGTGGTACTGTATATGGCCAATATACCACGGCTAAGGGCTGTATCCAGGCACTCTGCGTTGCGTCTTGCCTAAGAACAGCCCTTCACCATGGTATATTGGCCATATACCACACCCCTCATGCCTTACTGCTTAAATATAAACTTTCATTTGGCTTCTAATTCAACCTGACAACTTCCCCACCATCTTTCTTTCAACTGTGGAACTTTATTTAAACCGAGCAGGGGCTTTCCTTTTCTGTCTGTGGATGGGCTTACTGCTAACACTATATTTCAGTTACTTAAACTGAGCTAGTGCTTTCCTTTTCTGTGTGTGGATGTGCTTACTGATAACACTATAATTTGCCATTTGAAGCAGAAGTAAGCACAGCATAATATGTCACTGACTGCATATTGGGGACCTACCATGTAGTCTTCCTGTCGGACAGAAAGTTAGAGTATAGGTTATATATATAGCTTTCCTTCCAGTTCTCTGCTGCCAATGACTAGAACGAATTGCAAAAATCTCTGAAGCTGGAGTCTTATATATCCCTCTCTAACTTTAAGCATCAGCTGTCTGAGCAGCTTACCGATCACTGTACCTGTACACAGCCCATCTGTAAATATCACACCCGACTACCTCATCCCCATATTATTACTTACCTTCTTGCTCTTTTGCACCCCAGTATCTCTACTTGCACATCATCATCTGCACATTTATCACTCCAGTATTAATACTAAATTGTAATTATTTTCGCCTCTAGGGCCTATTTATTGCCTACCTCCATACTCTTCTACATTTGCACACGCTGTAAAAACAATCTAATTCCTGAGTAACAGTATAATCGCTCAGTAACAACAGTATAATCCCCGAGTAACAACAGTATCATATTTCAGTAACAACAGTATAATCCCTCAGTAACAACAGTTTAATCCCTGAGTAACAGTATAATCACAGAGTAACAACAGTATAATCCCTCAGTAACAACAGTTTAATCCCTGAGTAACAGTATAATCACAGAGTAACAACAGTATAATCCCTCAGTAACAACAGTATAATATTTCAGTAACAACAGTATAATCCCTCAGTAACAACGGTTTAATCCCTGAGTAACATTATAATCACAGAGTAACAACAGTATAATCCCTCAGTAACAACAGTTTAATCCCTGAGTAACAGTATAATCACAGAGTAACAACAGTATAATCCCTCAGTAACAACAGTTTAATCCCTGAGTAACAGTATAATCACAGAGTAACAACAGTATAATCCCTCAGTAACAACAGTTTAATCCCTGAGTAACAGTATAATCACAGAGTAACAACAGTATAATCCCTCAGTAACAACAGTTTAATCCCTGAGTAACAGTATAATCACAGAGTAACAACTGTATAATCCCTCAGTAACAACAGTATAATCCCTCAGGAACAACAGTATAATCCCTCAGTAACAACAGTTTAATCCCTGAGTAACAACAGTATAATCCCTCAGTAACAACAGTATAATCCCTCAGTAACAACAGTATAATCCCTGAGTAACAACAGTATAATATTTCAGTAACAACAGTATAATCCCTCAGTAACAACGGTTTAATCCCTGAGTAACAGTATAATCACAGAGTAACAACAGTATAATCCCTCAGTAACAACAGTTTAATCCCTGAGTAACAGTATAATCACAGAGTAACAATAGTATAATCCCTCAGTAACAACAGTTTAATCCCTGAGTAACAGTATAATCACAGAGTAACAACAGTATAATCCCTCAGTAACAACAGTTTAATCCCTGAGTAACAGTATAATCACAGAGTAACAACAGTATAATCCCTCAGTAACAACAGTATAATCCCTCAGGAACAACAGTATAATCCCTCAGTAAGAACAGTATAATCCCCGAGTAACAACAGTATAATATTTCAGTAACAACAGTATAATCCCTCAGTAACAACAGTTAATCCCTGAGTAACAGTATAATCCCTCAGTAAGAACAGTATAATCCCCGAGTAACAACAGTATAATATTTCAGTAACAACAGTATAATCCCTCAGTAACAACAGTTAATCCCTGAGTAACAGTATAATCCCTCAGTAACAACAGTAGAATCCCTCAGTAACAACAGTACAATCCCTGAGTAACAGTAGAATCACACAGTACAACAGTACAATCATTCAGTAACAACAGTAAAATCCCTCAGTAACAACAGTATAATCCCTCAGTATCAACACTATAATCCCCCAGTAAAAACAATATGATCCCTCAGTAAGAACAGAATAATTCCTCAGTAAGAACAGTATAATCCCTGAGTAACAACAGTATAATCCCTCAGTAACAACAGTATAATCACTCAGTAACAACAGTATAATCCCTCATTAACAACAGTATATTCACTAAGTAACAACCGTATAATCCCTCATTAACAACAGTATATTCACTAAGTAACAACAGTCAAATCCCTCAGTGACAACAGTAGAATCACTTCTGATTACACTTATCAGATTAGAAAAATGTGAGATCATCTGAAATCTCAGTGCTGCAAGGGCAGATCAATCTATAAAAAAAATAGGCTGGGTGGCAAGAAAATATGAGCATTGGTATTTTTATTTAATTTGCAATGCTATGGCTCGGCTCCTTTTTTCAAATTTGGCCTAAAATGACACACCCAAATCTAACTGCCTGTAGCTCAGGCCCTGAGGCAAGGATATGCATTTTCTTGGTACCATTTGAAAGGAAACACTTTGAAGTTTGTGGAAATGTAGGAATGTAGGAGAACATAATATATTAGATCTGGTAAAAGATAATACAAATACAAAACTAACCTTTTTTGGTATTTTTTTGTACCATAATCTTTGAAATGCAAGAGAAAGGCCATAATGTATTATTCCAGCCTGGGTGAAATTTAGATTTTGTCCACTAGATGGCAGCAGTGTATGTGCAAAGTTTCAGACTAATTCAATGAACCATTGTATTTATGTTCAAAATGTTGTGTCAAGATTGCCCAAATGTGCCTCATTTGTTTATTAATAACTTTTCATGTTCAAAACTGTGCACTCTTCTCAAGCAATAGTATGGTATTCTTTCACTGTAATAGCTACTGTAAATTGGACAGTGCAGTTAGATGAACAAGAATTAACCAGAATAAGCTTTCTGCCAATATCAGATATGTCTATGTCCTGGGTAATGTTCTTGTTACTTACAACCTCATCCTAATCGCATAAGCCTACGTTAGCTCAACTGTCCCGAAGGGGACCCACCAATCCTGAAGAAGTTTTAACAGGAAGCCAGAGGCTAGCACTGGAGTAATATGATCACATTTTTTGGTTCTAGTCAAGATTCTAGCCGTGTTTAGCACTAACTGACGTATATTTTGTGCTTTGTCCGGGTAGCCAGAGAGTAGAGCATTGCAGTAGTCTAATCTAGAAGTGGCAAAAGCACTGATTAGCTTGTCTGCATCATTTTAGGACAAAAAGCTTAGGATTTTTGCAATGTTACGAAGATGGAAAAAAGCTGTCCTTGAAATTTTCTTGATATGTTCGTCAAAAGAGAGATCAGGGTCCAGAGTAACGCCGAGGTCCTTCACAGTTTTATTTGAGACAACTGTACAACCATCAAGATGAATTGTCAGATCCAACAGCAGAACTATCTTCTCTGTTTTCTCTGAGTTTAAAAGTAAAACATTTGCAGCCATCCACTTCCTTATGTCTGAAACACAGGCTTCCGGGGCTTCTCCATGTTTCATTGAAATATACAGCTGTGTGTCGTACGCATAGCAGTGAAAGTTGACTTTGTGTTTCCAAATGACATCACCAAGAGGTAAAATATATAGTGACAAACTGATATCTTTCCGACAGATAAGATCTAAACCAGGCAAAAATTTGTCCATGTAGACCAATTACGGTTTCCAATCTCTCCAAAATAATGTGGGGATCGATGGCGTCAAAAGCAGCACTAAGGTCTATGAGCTCGAGGACAGATGCAGAGCCTTGGTCTGACGCCATTAAAAGGTAATTTACCACCTTCACGAGTGCAGTCTTCATCACTGCAGAAATGAAAGCCATCCTCTCTTGGGGAACGCTGCTTTTTGGTTAGCTTTGCTACAATATCAAAAATACATTTTGGATCGTTCTTATTCTCCTAAATTAGGTTAGAAAAATAGGATGATCGAGCAGCAGTGAGGGCTCTTTGATATTGCATGGTACTGTCTTTCCAAGCTAGTTGGAAGACTTCTGATTTGGTGGAGCGTCCTTTCCGTTCCAATTTTCTGGAAGCTTGCTTCAGGGCTCGGGTATTGTTTTCTATTCCAGGGAGCAAATTTCTTGTGACAAATGTTTTTTGTTTTTAGGGGTGCAACTGCCTCGAGGGTATTACGCAAGGTTAAATTTAGATCCTCAGTTAGGTGGTTAGCCGATGTTCTTGGGTAGGTTGAGGGAGTTTGGAAGGGCATCTAGGAATCTGAGAATTTAGAGCACCACTTTTGATGATCCTTGGTTGGGGTCTGGGCAGATTATTTGTTGCGATTGTAAACGTAATAAGATGGTGGTCCGATAGTCAAGGAATATGATGAAAAACATTTAGATCCACAATATTTATTCCATGGGACAAACTAGATCCAGGGCATGACCATGGCAATGAATAGGTCCGGAGACATGTTGGACAAAACCCACTGAGTCGATGATGGCTCCAAAAGCCTTTTGGAGTGGGTCTGTGGACTTTTCCATGTGAATATTAAAGTCACCAAGAATGTGAATATTATCTGCCGTGACTACAAGGTCCGATAGGAATTCAGGGAACTCAGTGAGGAACGCTGTATACGGCCCAGGAGGCCTGTAAACAGTAGCTAGAAAAAGTAATTGAGTAGGCTGGATAGATTTTGTTGACTAGAAGGCCCAAAGACAAAAACTGAGTCTTTTATCAAAATGTATTTTTATTGAAATTTGCTGTCATAAATGTTAGCAACACCTCCGCCTCTGCAGGATGTATGGAGGGATATGGTCACTAGTGTAACCAGGAGGAGAAGCCTCATTTAACACAGTAAATTCATGTTTAAGTCAGGCCAATCACATCAAGATTATGATCAGTGATTAGTTCATTGACTATGACTGCCTTGGAAGTGTTAAGTAGCCATATTTTGAGATGTGAGGTATAACAAATTATTTCAATAATGACAGGAATGGAGGAGGTCTTTATTCCACTGAGATTGCTAAAGCGAAAACCGCCATGTTTAGTTTTGCTCAATCTCGATTGAGGCACAGACACGGTCTCAATGGGGATAGCTGAGCTGACTACACTGACTGTGCTAGTGGCAGAATGTGGGGATAAACTAATCTCTTGGTAGATTAACTACCCACAAACTAAGATGGCAACACAGGCTACCTAAGTATGATTCTCAATCAGAGACAACGAATGACAGCTGTCCCTGATTGTGAACCATACCCGGACGAAACATAGAAATACAAAAACCTAGACATACAAACATAGAGTGCCCACCCAAATCACACCCTGACCAAACAAAAATAGAAACATACAAAGCAATCTACGGTCAGGGCATGACAGTGAGACTCTGCTGTAGAGTTCATCGCTCCCCCTAACTGGGAGGGGGCCATAGACAATTACTCGATGCCGACATCTTTCTAGCTAATTTACACGCAGAAGCCATGTTGCGCTTGCTTGGTGACCTCTGACTGTTTCATCCTGACATACAGCAGATAACAATATACCTATACTCTCTATGCTCACCAGTTTTAGCTGTAGCCAGCATCCTCTTCAGATTAGCCTTTACGTCGGTAGCCCTGCCCCCTGGTAAACAGTGTATGATCACTAGATGATTATTTGTAACTCTAATATTGCGGATAATGGAGTCGCCAATGACTAGGGTTTTCTATTTGTCAGAGCTAATGGTGGGAGGCTTCGGCGGCTCAGTCCCCGTAACGGGTGGAGGAGGGACCAGAGAAGGCTCGGCCTCTGACTCGTTGCTTAAATGGGGAGAACCGGTTGGAAGTTTCTGTCCAACAGCATTTCTTTCCAGAAGGCTGCGAGGACTGTGTGGTATGATTTATACTTCTATCCGTACTTACTTGTGGCACAAACGCGGTTTTATCCTTTCCTACACTTAAATTGCGCTTGCCTAACAATTGCATCTGAAGCTGGGCTTGCAACAAGGCTATCCCCAACATAAGGCAATAGTTATCCTGTATATTATGAGTACGGTTATTGAATGTAAAAATTATAAATAAAGTTTGGCAGGTAGCCAAGTAGCAACAAGAAGCACAAAAACTCAAACATGAAGTACCAGTGACGAGCAGTCACCTAAATCACAATAATTTGTCCCAAATACAATGCTTTTAGTTTTTTAAATATTTAGTACTAACTCATTCCTTGCCACCTCTTCTGAAACTATGATTTGAAAAAGTCAACAAAAAAAAGCATGGCTGTTTCTTGCCTTAAGCTGAGCATCGTTCACAAGTGGTAATATATCATTCATAAGTGATAGCCTAATATTGTCACTCATCACACTATTCTTGATTTAATATTGTCTGTACATATACTAAATAATATAAGTGTGAGATTTGTTTTGATTTAGAATGGACCATTATCATGCACCTGTCTCAATGTCATCTATGCACTGAAATAGCAAATGGAAGATGCTTTTCCAGCGGTTCGTTTTCATGCCAGTGTAACGGATGTGAAACGGCTAGCTAGTTAGCTGTGTTCGCGCTAAATAGTGTTTCAATCGTTGACGTCACTTGCTCTGAGACCTTGAAGTAGTACTTCCCCTTGCTCGGCTTTTGTGGAGCGATGGGTAACGATGCTTCGTGGGTGACTGTTGTTGATGTGTGCAGAGGGTCTAAAGTTATACTGTTACACCAGACAGGTAGGCTATACTCCTGTTGTAAAGAGAAGCAATGTGCTTAATATGAGGAAAGTTGAGAAATATATATATATATATAGTAGGCCCCAGCAGCTTCAGAGCTTGGAGAAGCCTAATTACCATAACTAAACGGTCATTTGGAATTTTACTGCCTTAAGAAGGTCACCGTAACAGCCCTACTCGTGACCACCGGTGTGGTGGTAATACGGTCACCGTAACAGCCCTACTCGTGACCACCTGTGTGGCGGTAATACGGTCACCGTAACAGTCCTACTCGTGACCACCGGTGTGGCGGTAATACGGTCACCGTAACAGCCCTACTCGTGGCCACCGGGGTGGCGGTAATACGGTCACCGTAACAGCCCTACTCGTGACCACCGGTGTGGCGGTAATACGGTCACCGTAACAGTCCTACTCGTGACCACCAGTGTGGCGGTAATACGGTCACCGTAACAGCCCTACTCGTGACCACCGGTGTGGCGGTAATACGGTCACCGTAACAGTCCTACTCGTGACCACCGGTGTGGCGGTAATACGGTCACCGTAACAGCCCTACTCGTGGCCACCGGGGTGGCGGTAATACGGTCACCGTAACAGTCCTACTCGTGACCACCGGTGTGGACCACGGTCACCGTAACAGCCCTACTCGTGGCCACCGGGGTGGCGGTAATACGGTCACCGTAACAGCCCTACTCGTGGCCACCGGGGTGGCGGTAATACGGTCACCGTAACAGCCCTACTTGTGGCCACCGGGGTGGCGGTAACACGGTCACCGTAACAGCCCTACTCGTGGCCACCGGTGTGGCGGTAATACGGTCACCGTAACAGACCTACTCGTGGCCACCGGTGTGGCAGTAATACGGTCACCGTAACAGCCCTACTCGTGGCCACCGGGGTGGCGGTAATACGGTCACCGTAACAGCCCTACTCGTGACCACCGGTGTGGCGGTAATACGGTCACCGTAACAGCCCTACTCGTGGCCACCGGGGTGGCGGTAACAGCGCTAGCCATAGCTAGGCGTTCGGCCAGTCACATTCTGTTAAAGGTCCCCAAAGCACAGACATCCCTGGGTCGCTCCGCTTTTCAGTTCGCTGCAGTTATCGACTGGAACGGGCTGCAACAAACACACAAACTGGACAGTTTTATCTCCATCTCTTCATTCAAAGACTCAATCATGGACCCTCTTACTGACAGTTGTGGCTGCTTTGTGTGACGTATTGTTGTCTGTACCTTCTTTCCCTTTGTGCTGTTGTCTGTACCCAATAATGTTTGTACCATGTGTTGTGCTGCTACCATGTTGTTGTCATGTTGTGTTGCTACCATGCTGTGTTGTCATGTGTTGCTGCCTTGCTATGTTGTTGTCTTTGGTCTCTATTTATGTATCGTTGTCTCTCTTGTCGTGATGTGTGTTTTGTCCTGTATTTATATTTTATATATCTGTATTTTTAAATCCCAACCCTGTCTTTTGCCTTTTGGTAGGCTGTCATTGAATAAGACTTTGTTCTTAACTGACTTGCCTAGTTAAATGTTAAACAAAACATTTGCCATTGACTTAAAATGCCTCATAAAACTGCCCTTATCCCTCCATAAATCCCCAATTGGACAGTTATCTCCTCCCTCCCCGACATTCCCTAAATGCAGTCAGATTCAGGTTGTACCTGCCCCTTAAGCAAGCATCTCATTGCTTTCCAGCAAACACTCCAGTTTGCCTTGACACCAGTAGGTCTTCCTTCCTGTTAGCACCCAAACACACTAACACAGCACCCGGGGGGAGATATAGCTCTAGGAGAGACAAAGTTCAACTCAGCCCAGCTTGGCTTTCAACACACTGGGGCTGACAGCTGATTGATTCCAGTGTTGCCATGTGCTCACTACTGCAACCCTCTGTTGTCTTTCATTTTATCTGGCATCCGAAGGTCATAAAAGATTCATGCACAGTGCTTACAGTGTTTGTTAATGTACTTTAGGCAGAGCATTGCAGGGACAGAGAACAACGGTGTGGAGGCTTTATAAATATTTACAATGCCTCCCTTGTTCCCTTCAGATAGACCTGTTTACCAGGACAGCCCTTATAAACAGTGTTGTGGAGACAAGATGGCTGCCAGGTGAGACAACTACAAGTAATTTTTATTTTATTTTATTTTATTTCACCTTTATTTAACCAGGTAGGCAAGTTGAGAACAAGTTCTCATTTACAATTGCGACCTGGCCAAGATAAAGCAAAGCAGTTTGACACATACAACAACAGAGAGTTACACATGGAGTAAAACAAACATACAGTCAATAATAATACAGTAGAAAAATAAGTCTATATACAATGTGAGATAAGGGAGGTAAAGGCAAAGTAAATAAAGTAAATACAATATAGCAAGTAAAACACTGGAATGGTAGATTTGCAGTGGAAGAATGTGCACAGTAGAGATAGAAATAATGGGGTGCAAAGGAGTAAAATAAATAAATACAGTAGGGGAGAGGTAGTTGTTTGGGCTAAATTATAGATGTGCTATGTACAGGTGCAGTAATCTGAGCTACTCTGACAGCTGGTGCTTAAAGTTAGTGAGGGAGATAAGCGTTTCCAGTTTCAGAGATTTTTGTAGTTCGTTCCAGTCATTGGCAGCAGAGATCTGGAAGGAGAGGCGGCCAAAGGAAGAATTGGTTTTGGGGGTGACCAGAGAGATATACCTGCTGGAGCGTGTGCTACAGGTGAGTGCTGCTATGGTGACCAGCGAGCTGAGATAAGGGGGGACTTTACCTAGCAGGGTCTTGTAGATGACCTGGAGCCAGTGGGTTTGGCGACGAGTATGAAGCGAGGGCCAGCCAACGAGAGCGTACAGGTCGCAGTGGTGGGTAGTATATGGGGCTTTGGTGACAAAACGGATGGCACTGTGATAGACTACATCCAATTTGTTGAGTAGAGTGTTGGAGGCTATTTTGTAAAGGACATTGCCGAAGTCGAGGATTGGTAGGATGGTCAGTTTTACAAGGGTATGTTTGGCAGCATGAGTGAAGGATGCTTTGTTGCAAAATAGGAAGCCAATTCTAGATTTAACTTTGGATTGGAGATGTTTGATGTGAGTCTGGAACGAGAGTTTACAGTCTAACCAGACACCTAGGTATTTGTAGTTGTCCACATATTCTAAGTCAGAACCGTCCAGAGTAGAGATGTTGGACAGGCGGGCAGGTGCAGGCAGCGATCGGTTGAAGAGCATGCATTTAGTTTTACTTGTATTCAATAGCAATTGGAGGCCATGGAAGGAGAGTTGTATGGCATTGAAGCTCGTCTGGAGGGTTGTTAACACAGTGTCCAAAGAAGGGAGGGAGGATGCTAAACCAGGGAGAAATATATGCAGTGGTGGAGAAAGTACCCAAATGGCATACTGTAGTGAAAGTAAAGATACCTTAATAGAAAATGACTCAAGTAAAAGTCACCCAGTAAAATACTACTTGAGGTAAAGTCTACCAGTATTTGGTGGTAACCCTCCTGTTCGTTTCATGTTAATTCATTCTGTGTTCCCGGTCCAAAATGACCGCCCCATTATAGCTGATTATAGATCCATAATAATACATATATTATCACCTAATGTTGTGTTAGATCTTTTTATCAACATAAGTTCTTGTGAACATTACAAGTTTTGTATTTCTATTTGCTAGTTATGTCCTGTAGGCCTCATTGACCTGAGCTCATACAACTAGTTATGTCCTGTAGGCCTCATTGACCTGAGCTCATACAACTAGTTATGGCCTGTAGGCCTCATTGACCTGAGCTCATACAACTAGTTATGTCCTGTAGGCCTCATTGACCTGAGCTCATACAACTAGTTATGTCCTGTAGGCCTCATTGACCTGAGCTCATACAACTAGTTATGGCCTGTAGGCCTCATTGACCTGAGCTCATACAACTAGTTATGTCCTGTAGGCCTCATTGACCTGAGCTCATACAACTAGTTATGGCCTGTAGGCCTCATTGACCTGAGCTTACAACTAGTTATGGCCTGTAGGCCTCATTGACCTGAGCTCATACAACTAGTTATGTCCTGAGGCCTCATTGACCTGAGCTCATACAACTAGTTATGGCCTGTAGGCCTCATTGACCTGAGCTCATACAACTAGTTATGGCCTGTAGGCCTCATTGACCTGAGCTCATACAACTAGTTATGGCCTGTAGGCCTCATTGACCTGAGCTCATACAACTATTTATGGCCTGTAGGCCTCATTGACCTGAGCTCATACAACTAGTTATGGCCTGTAGGCCTCATTGACCTGAGCTCATACAACTAGTTATGGCCTGTAGGCCTCATTGACCTGAGCTCATACAACTAGTTATGGCCTGTAGGCCTCATTGACCTGAGCTCATACAACTAGTTATGGCCTGTAGGCCTCATTGACCTGAGCTCATACAACTAGTTATGGCCTGTAGGCCTCATTGACCTGAGCTCATACAACTAGTTATGGCCTGTAGGCCTCATTGACCTGCTCATACAACTAGTTATGTCCTGTAGGCCTCATTGACCTGAGCTCATACAACTAGTTATGTCCTGTAGGCCTCATTGACCTGAGCTCATACAACTAGCTATGGCCTGTAGGCCTCATTGACCTGAGCTCATACAACTGGGTTTTGAGTTTAAAAAAAGCATCATGTATGGATTATTTTGACCATTACAAATACTCAGAATAAACATATTGTGCTATTTATCACAGACTACTTTGTGTCAAAGTTTTAACAAGGACTCCCTCCTCCTCACTAGTGTCATGATCAAAGATGTGATCAAGAGCCTCACATACAGCATATCGTTTGGTCATTGTGCTGCCACAGAATGAATTGTGAGCAAGGCCTCAATAAAGCTTTATATACCAGAGCTGTGAGAAAAGTTCTATGTATCATTGAAACAATGTGGCGATTGTTTGTGAGAATACCAACAGGTGTGGTTCCCGTGGGGGAAAGATTCTATTGAGGAAAGGTTCCCTTGGGGGTTGCCATGGAAGCTAAGAAGGGGAGTGAGTTGTGTGTGTGTGTGTGTGTGTGTGCTCAAACACACATGCATGTGGGGGTCTGGGAGAGGAAGTGTGTCCATCTGATGAATGGGTATGTGCCTGAACTCAATTTTATACACTAATTGTAGTCTCATCTATTCATGTCTAATGACCTGTCATTTTTGACCAGGAACACCACAGGTGTACAGCAGTTAAATAAAACACCCAAAATGTAATGAAAATCATCCAAATGTATTTTGTGTGTTCAGATGCCCTGTATGGACAAAGTCATGGAACCTTATGACAATCAGATTAAATGAACTACATTTAATCTGATTGTCATAAACAGGAGCAGGAGGGTTAAATAAGCACACAGCAGGAGGGTTAAATAAGCACACAGCAGGAGGGTTAAATAAGCACACAGCAGGAGGGTTAAATAAGCACACAGCAGGAGGGTTAAATAAGCACACAGCAGGAGGGTTAAATAAGCACACAGCAGGAGGGTTAAATAAGCACACAGCAGGAGGGTTAAATAAGCACACAGCAGGAGGGTTAAATAAGCACACAGCAGGAGGGTTAAATAAGCACACAGCAGGAGGGTTAAATAAGCACACAGCAGGAGGGTTAAATAAGCACACAGCAGGAGGGTTAAATAAGCACACAGCAGGAGGGTTAAATAAGCACACAGCAGGAGGGTTAAATAAGCACACAGCAGGAGGGTTAAATATACTTAAGTATCATCAAAAGTTAAAGTATAAATCATTTCAAATTCCTTACATTAAACCAGACGGCATAGTTTTCTTGTTTTTTACGGATATGGCCAGGAGCACACTCCAACACTCAGACATCATTTACAAATGAAACATGTGCGTTTAGCTATATGATGCTCGTTAATGGATATTTCTATTTTGTTTTAGGTTATTTCAGTTTTACTTGGTGTTATCACTTACACACAATAACACAATACACACAAGTCCGCCAGATCAGAGGCAGTAGAGATGACCAGGGATGTTCTCTTGATAAGTGCGTGTATTGGACCATATTGCTGTCCTGCCTGAGCATTCAAAATGTAATGAGTACTTTTGGGTGCCAGGGAAAATGTATGGAGTAAAAAGTACTTTATTTTCTATAGGAATGTATTGAAGTAAAAGTACATTTGGTCAGAAATATAAATAGTAAAGTAAAGTACAGATACCCAAAAAACTACTTAAATAGTACTTTAAAGTATTTTTACTGAAGTACTTTATACCACTGAATATATGGGTGAATACGTGGGCTACACCTGACTAAGTGAGGGTGTTTGGCATCACTGAATTCATACAAAGAAGTCTGCAAATGGCAGTATTCAGTTAACTGTTCTCCTGACTCGGAACATCATAACCTTATTTGTCTCCCAAATGGTGGGCTCCCGAGTGGCGCAGCAGTCTAAGGCACTGCATCTCAGTGCTAGAGGCGTTACTACAGACGCCCTGGTTTGAATCCAGGCTGTATCAAATCAAATCACATTGTTATTTGTCACATACACATGGTTAGCAGATGTTAATACGAGTGTAGCGAAATGCTTGAATCAAGGCTGTGTCACAACCGGCAGTGATTGGGAGTCCCATAGGGCGGCTCACAGTTGGCCCAGCATTTGGCCGGTGTAGGCCGTCATTGTAAATAAGAATTTGTTCTTAACTGACTTGCCTAGTTAAATAAAGGTTCCATTTAAAAAATGACTGGTGTTGTAGTGGGTCGTGGCTTAAGCCAGTATTGTAGCCAATTCAGTGGGAACACCGTTTCATTATTCTGATCACCTAGGGCCTAGTCCTCCTACTCATCTTAGTTTCTTCATTTCAGAATTGCTGAAGCAGCCCTTTGTGAGATCTGAACTAAGACCCTGCTTTATCGGACACAATCCCATCTCTAATCTACAGCATCAACCTGACACTCAAAAGGTCTGTGCCTGGGTCTTCTGCTTCCATTCTGTCCTGTACCAGCTCAGTCCCTGTTGGGCTGCTGGGTTGTTGAAGTGAGTGGGTGTTTAGAATCAGTTCACATCCACTGCATGTTAAACCAGAGAGCTGCCTGCTACACTAGCGTATCCCATTAGTCTCTCTGGGTGACGCCTCTGAGATCCAGGCGTCAGAGGCGTCAGCATCAGGGGGATTGGCTTCGCAGCCTCACACAGCTCCTCAAAAGCCGTCTGTCCTCCTCGTACTCCTCAGATCAGGCATCCTTTACCCTGCTGGGCCCACCCGCCTAACCCGCCCAGCCTGCCTGCCAGCAGGAGGAGGGCTGGGTCTCTGAGGACCACTGGCATGTCTGCCTGAGGCTGTCTCCCTGATTCATGTTTATGCAGAGAATGAAAAAAATTAAAAGAAGTGTTCTTCTATCACATTTACCATGCAAATGCTGCTCCTTGGTTTATCTCCTTCGAGGCAGGCGGTAACCGGGGTGATGAAGTTTGTCTCCTCCGAGGCAGGCGGTAACCGGGGTGAGGAAGTTTGTCTCCTCCGAGGCAGGCGGTAACCGGGGTGATGAAGTTTGTCTCCTCCGAGGCAGGCGGTAACCGGGGTGATGAAGTTTGTCTCCTCCGAGGCAGGCGGTAACCGGGGTGATGAAGTTTGTCTCCTCTGAGGCAGGCGGTAACCGGGGTGATGAAGTGGAAGGTGTGTCAAAGAGGATTATCACTGCTTGTGTACAGATGATAGAGAGTTATCCATACTGTGTGATCCAGTGGAGGCTGGTGAGGGGAGGACGGCTCATGCAATGGATTCAATGGAATTGTATCAAACACATCAAAGACGTGGTTTCCAGGTGTTTGATACCATTCCATTGACTCCATTCCAGCCATTAATATGAGTCGTCCTCCCCTCAGCAGCCTCCACTGGTGTGATCTCACTGCTGACGTTCACTGTTCTCAGTAACTATGCAGACAGGCAGCGGGAGCAGAATTAAAGAATTTAAATAAAACATGGCCTCCAGACAGAATCTTTTCAGTCAGCTGACAATGAAAATATGAAATCCCCCTCACGTCTTTCAGATGAGTCCATCTGTGTCTCAGTGCTTCAAGCCTCAAACACAATCCATTCTTCTGGCCATTTTGTTGAATTACAGCAACATGAGTTTTAAAATAGATTCCGAGCCCAGTAGGGAACTAGCCTGGAGGACCATAAAATAGCTCTCTGATGAATTAGAACTATCTTCTATGGCAATGTTCCAAGTATTGTCGCCAAGAATCCTAACTGCACGTAAACTCAGAAACATCACTAAAGAAAAATAATAGCACGGTAAGCTTTTCAAAGTCTATTGGATACCACTTAGAAAATGTAACTGTATTTCTTTGAATAATTAATTCTATAAGTTATTTAGATGTAAAAGGCTTGGTTAGTACTACTGTTAACTGAATCAACCTTACTCCACTGTGATAAACAGTGCATTCGGAAAGTATTCAGACCCCTTCCCCTTTTCCACATTTTGTTACGTTACAGCCTTATTCTAAAATGGATTACATTTTAAAATCCTCATCAATCTACACACAATACCCCATAAGGACAAAACAAAAACTGTTTTTGCAGTTTAAAAAGAAACAGGAAAAAAACAGGAATATTTACATAAGTATTCAGACCCTTTGCTATGAGACTCAAAATTGAGCTCAGGTGCATCTTGTTTCCATTGATCATCCTTGAGATGTTTCTACAATTTGATTGGAGTCCATCTGTGGTAAATTATATTTATTGTACATGATTTGGAAAGGCACCCACCTGTCTATAAGGTCCCACAGTCGACAGTGCATGTCAGAGCTTAAACCAAGCCATGAGGTCGAAGAAATTGTCCATAGAACTCTCAGACAGGATTGTGTCGCGGAACAGATCTGTAGTGTCTGCAGCATTGAAGGTCCCAAGAACACAGTGGCCTCCATCATTCCTAGGGCTGGGTGCCCAACCAAAATGAGCAATTGGGGGGCCTCCTGGGTGGCGCAGTGGTTAAGGGTGCTGCACTGCAGCGCCAGCTGTGCCACCAGAGACTCTGGGTTCACGACCAGGCTCTGTTGCTACCGGCCGCGACTGGGAGGTCAATTGGCCTAGCGTCGTCCGGGTTAGGGAGGGTTTGGCCGGTAGGGATATCCTTGTCTCATCACGCACCAGCGACTCCTGTGGCAGGCCGGGCGCAGTGCACCAAGGTCGCCAGGTGCACAGTGTTTCCTCTGACACATTGTTGCGGCTGGCTTCCGGGTTGGGTTGTGTATCGGAGGGTTGGGTTGTGTATCGGAAGACGCATGACTTTTGACCTTCGTCTCTCCCGAGCCCATACGGGAGTTGTAGCGATGAGACAAGATAGTAGCTACTAACAATTGGATACCATGAAAAAGGGGGTAAAAATTCAACAAAAAACAAAAAACTTGCAATCGGGGCAGAAGGGGCTTGGTCAGGAAGGTGACCAGGAAGTCTTACAATCCTTTTAATTTAACCTTTATTTAACTAGGCAAGTTAGTTAAGAACAAATTCTTATTTACAGGGTCTGTAGTGACGCCTCTAGCACTGCAATGCCTTAGATTGCTGCGCCACTCGGGAGGCCTCGATGGTCACTCTGACAGAGCTCCATAGTTCCTCTGTGAAGATGGGAGAACCTTCCAGAAGGACAACCATCTCTGCAGCACTCCACCAATCAGGCCTTTATGGTAGAGTGGCCAGGCGGAAGCCACTCCTCAGTAAAAGGCACATGACAGCCCGCTTGGAGTTTGCCAAAAAGCATTTAAAGGTGGTGGCACCGTCATGCTGTGGGGGTGTTTTTCAGTGGCAGGGACTGGGAGAATAGTCAGGATCGAGGGAAAGACGAACGGAGCAGAGTACAAAGAGATCCTTGATGAAAACCTGCTACAGAGCACATAGGACCTCAGACTGGGGCGAAGGTTCACCTTCCAACAGAACAATGACCCTAAGCACACAGCCAAAACAACGCAGGAGTGGCTTCGGGACAAGTCTCTGAATGTTCTTGAGTGGCCCAGCCTGAGCCTGGACTTGAACCCGATAGCTGTGCAGCGACTCTCTCCATCCAACCTGACAGAGCTTGAGAGGAGAAACTCCACAAATACAGGTGTGCCAAGAATGTAGTGTCTTACCCAAGAAGACTCAAGGCTGTAATCGCTGCCAAAGGTGCTTCAACAAAGTACTGAGTAAAGGGTCTGAATACTTACTGTATGTAAATGTGATATTTCAGATTTTTTTCCCATAAATTTGCAAAAAAATCTTAACTTGTTTTTGCTTTGTCATTATGGGGTATTATGTGTAGGTTGATGATGGGGAAAAAACAATTTTATAAATTTTAGAATAAGGCTGTAACGTAACAAAATGTGGAAAAAAGTGAAGCGGTCTGAATACTTTCCGAATGCACTGTACATTACGCCAACACAGATTGAGAGTGGTGCGTCTCTTTTTTTAGAGTGTGGGGGAATTAATTAATTAATTAAAAAGAGAAGGTTATTGTGGTTTGGCAAAGTTCGGCTCCTTTTAATAGAAGATAATTGAAATTATGCAAATTAAGTCTGTCAGTGAAAATATAACACAGGGAGAAGCCATGCAAATCAGGAAAGCCCCTTTAATACCAGAGAATTTTAATGGTGTTTACACGCCTGGCCCTCATTCCTATTATTATATTGATTAAAATATTAAAGGGAAGGTTTGGGGAAATGGTCACACCAAAAGAGGTGAGTAGGTCTCTTTCACACCTAAAGCGGTGAGAGGAGCAGGCCTCTTTCACACCAAAAGAGATGAGAGGAGCAGGCCTCTTTCACACCTAAAGCAGTGAGAGGAGCAGGCCTCTTTCACACCTAAAGCGGTGAGAGGAGCAGGCCTCTTTCACACCAAAAGAGGTGAGAGGGCAGGCCTCTTTCACACCAAAAGAGGTGAGAGGAGCAGGCCTCTTTCACACCTAAAGCGGTGAGAGGAGCAGGCCTCTTTCACACCTAAAGCGGTGAGAGGAGCAGGCCTCTTTCACACCTAAAGCGGTGAGAGGAGCAGGCCTCTTTCACACCTAAAGCGGTGAGAGGAGCAGGCCTCTTTCACACCAAAAGAGATTAAAGCAGGCCTCTTTCACACCTAAAGCGGTGAGAGGAGCAGGCCTCTTTCACACCTAAAAGTGAGAGGAGCAGGCCTCTTTCACACCTAAAGCGGTGAGAGGAGCAGGCCTTTCTTTGAGAGGAGCAGGCCTCTTTCACACCTAAAGTGGTGAGAGGCAGGCCTCTTTCACACCTAAAGCGGTGAGAGGAGCAGGCCTCTTTCTTTCATGAAGTTGAAGATTTGATGCCTCCATGGCTGTAACTTCAGAGGACTCTCCCCCTCCACCTCGTGAACCAGGCTGCTTATAAAAGGGAATCATGCCATCATGATTGTGCAGAGTAGTACAGCTACTGTGGGGCTGAGACTGAGCCATGGTGTTAAACTGAAAGAGAATGTGTGCAAATGTTCCATAAGTCATATTTGTATTGGGTATGATTTGACACCCCCATTACGCATCGATAGTACACATTCAACAATGGAATAGTATCCCAGACTTTAACAGCAGTTAGAGAAAGGGCCTATCATTCTTGACATTATAGCTGTAGGATATTCACCCAGTCTTTTGATGCCTTGTCATGATGGGGGACCGAGCCTGAACCCAGATCTATTTGTGCTGTCCTGCCAATTCCTATGGTTATTATCATGCCAAACGCACGAAACGACCATAGGAGTTGGCTCTACCGAACAGACAGACCTGGGACAAGGCTAGACAGTGGTAGCTTGCTGCAGGGATTTGGTACCGGCCCTGTGCAGATGTGGGTTGTGACTACGCCACTCAACCCTGTGGTTAACATGAAGACGGTCCACTTAGTGATCGAAACCACTGCAGATCGGTGAGCAGTAAATATGTAATTATTTATTCCTCCTCTGCTCTAACAAAATATGATTAGCTACAGGGCAGGGTGTGTGTGTGTGTGTTTTTGGCAGACAGCTGAGCAGCTAGCTAAGGTTGATATAGAGGATCTCAGGAAGGTTAATGAATGTTCAACATTAGTCCCAGGGATTGGTCCACTGTTCTGGATAGAGCTCAGTGTGAATAGGATGAACCCTTGATGGGTGGGTCTGTGCAGTCATTTACGGAGGGGTGAAGGGATGCTGAGGGCCACATGGTTGGGGATTATCTTGAACAGTGGGAATCACATCATGGGCTGGTTTCCTGGACACAGATTCATCTCAGTCCTAGACTAGAAGACATGTTCAATGGAGATTCTCCATTTAAAGTGCTTCATAGTCCAAGACTATGCTAAACCTGCTTCTGGAATTATTTTAAAGAATAATCAGCTTTGGGGAGTCAACATCCTAAAACACCTATATATAACATAAACAGTTCTGCACCAGAAGTTCGTATTTATATGAGAGCAGGTCAAAAAACATCTTAACCATGAGAAGCCCTTCAATAACAATAGCACAACTAATGTTCCAACAGTCATACTCTGAAGAGTATTCAGGAGACTGAGTGTCAGGGAAGGATGGGATGAGACAGTGAGGGAGACAAAAAAGCACAGCTTGGCAGAGAGAGAGAGAGAGAGAGCGAGAGACAGGGAGAGAGACCGAGAGAGCAAGAGACAGGGAGAGAGGCAGAGAGAGGGAGACAGAGAGAGCGAGAGACAGGGAGAGGAAGAGAGACAGACAGAGGCAGAGAGAGACAGAGCAAAGAAAGACAGGGAGAGAGAGAGGCAGAGAGAGACAGGGTACATCTCTATATACAGTACAACATGTTAGATGGCTGAGTTGGAATGAGTAAATCTCCATATACAAGATGTTAGACCTTCTTTGCCTCTCCTTAAAAACAAATCCATCTAGCCATCTGTTTTTCCCTGCTAAAACTCAAGAGAGAAAGGTAAAGGCTAATACAGCAGAGTAGCAGAGAGTCTCTACTACCTCTATACACACCTCTCCTACCATCACTGTTATCTACTACCTCTATACAGTTACAAATGAGTATCTACTACCTCTCACCTCTCCTACAATCACTGTTACCTCTATACACACCTCTCCCTTAAAAACAAATCCACTCTATCTACTCTGTCTTACAATCACTGTTATCTAACCTCTATACACACCTCTCCCACAATCACTGTTATCTACTACCTCTATACACACCTCTCCTACAATCACTGTTATCTACTACCTCTATACACACCTCTCCCACAATCACTGTTATCTACTACCTCTATACACACCTCTCCTACAATCACTGTTATCTACTACCTCTATACACACCTCTCCTACAATCACTGTTATCTACTACCTCTATACACACCTCTCCTACAATCACTGTTATCTACTACCTCTATACACACCTCTCCTACAATCACTGTTATCTACTACCTCTATACATACCTCTCCTACAATCACTGTTATCTACTACCTCTATACACACCTCTCCTACAATCACTGTTATCTACTACCTCTATACACACCTCTCCTACAATCACTGTTATCTACTACCTCTATACATACCTCTCCTACAATCACTGTTATCTACTACCTCTATACACCTCTCCTACAATCACGGTTATCTACTACCTCTATACACACCTCTCCTACAATCACTGTTATCTACTACCTCTATACACCTCTCCTACAATCACTGTTATCTACTACCTCTATACACCTCTCCTACAATCACTGTTATCTACTACCTCTATATACACCTCTCCTACAATCACTGGTATCTACTACCTCTATATACACCTCTCCTACAATCACTGTTATCTACTACATCTATACACACCTCTCCTACAATCACTGGTATCTACTACCTCTGTACACACACCTCTCCTACAATCACTGTTATCTACTACCTCTATACACACCTCTCCTACAATCACTGTTGCTCTCTTACAGTCCCCTCTTCAACTTTCAATCTCTCAACAGTTTCTTTCCTCTCTCTCTCTTTCTCCAACAAGAGTTGCTTTCCCGATCAAAAAAATACCTCACTTAGACTTGGGCTATAGTTTGATTGAGACTTGGGCTATAGTTTGATTGAGACTTGGGCTATAGTTTGATTGAGACTTGGGCTATAGTTTGATTGAGACTTGGGCTATAGTTTGATTGAGACTTGGGCTATAGTTTGATTGAGACTTGGGCTATAGTTTGATTGAGACTTGGGCTATAGTTTGATTGAGACTTGGGCTATAGTTTGATTGAGACTTGGGTTATAGTTTGATTGAGACTTGGGCTATAGTTTGATTGAGACTTGGGCTATAGTTTGATTGAGACTTGGGCTATAGTTTGATTGAGACTCGGGCTATAGTTTGATTGAGACTTGGGCTATAGTTTGATTGAAACTTGGGCTATAGTTTGATTGAGACTTGGGCTATAGTTTGATTGAGACTTGGGCTATAGTTTGATTGAGACTTGGGCTATAGTTTGATTGAAACTTGGGCTATAGTTTGATTGAACCTTGGCTATAGTTTGATTGAAACTTGGGCTATAGTTTGATTGAGACTTGGGTTATAGTTTGATTGAAACTTGGGTTATAGTTTGATTGAGACTTGGGCTATAGTTTGATTGAAACTTGGGCTATAGTTTGATTGAGACTTGGGCTATAGTTTGATTGAAACTCTGGCTATAGTTTGATTGAAACTCGGGCTATAGTTTGATTGAGACTCGGGCTATAGTTTGATTGAGACTTGGGCTAGTTTGATTGAGACTTGGGCTATAGTTTGATTGAGACTTGGGCTATAGTTTGATTGAGAATGTGGGTTGTGGTGCCTGTGTGCTACTGGCAGTATCCAGGGGCTGCTATTTGATTAGGTGAGAATATAACAACACTGGTTACCCAGATAGATGTGGGTGCTGCTGTATTGTAATGTCACCAGCAAATGACAAATGTTGCTCTGGACTTTTCAGTGATATGCCAGCCCACCGGCATCTAGCAAGAGGAGCCACCTTGATGCCAGAGTGCTGGGATGTAAAGTATTCATCAAAATAGGCTGAACACACCGATATTCCCCAACATCCATATAACAGAGAGAGACGTGGTTCTACAAGGCCTTGTGCCCCCATTCCTGAAAAGTACAGGGGGATCCATATAATATGTAGACCTTGTGTAACGACACAGGACGAGACCCAGACCCAGATGGTTAGAGTCTCTGATATTTAGTAGAATAGAAGGGGCAGGCAATAGGTAGGTCGAAGACCGGCAGAAGTTCATTAACCAGGTCAGAGTCCGAAAGGTACAGGGGGTTGGGCAGGGTGAATGGTCAGACAGACAGGCGGACTCAATGTCAGGGCAGCCGGGCAGGCTCAGTGTCAGGGCAGAACAGGTCAGAACCGGGAGGGCTAGAAAACAGAGACCAGAAAAATCAAGAGCACAGGGGAAAAACACGCTGATAGGCTTGACAAGACGAAATGGCAACAGACTGAGAACACAGGTATAAATACACTAGGGATAATTGGGAAGATGGGCAACACCTGGAGTGGGTGGAGACCAGCACAAAGACAGGTGAAGCAGATCAGGATGTGACACCTTGGTAACATACAATGTATTATAATCAATGGTTTTGAATAATGATGCTATCAAAATAATGATTTAGTAAACCTAATTGCAGCTGCTTTGGGTGTCACACCCTGATCTGTTTCACCTGTATTTGTGCTTGTCTCCTCCCCCCTCCAGGTGTCGCCCATCTTCCCCATTATCCCCAGTGTATTTATACCTGTGTTCTCTGTCTGTCGCCAGTTTGTTTTGTTTTGTCAAGCCTACCAGTGGGTTTTCCATGTGTCTGTCTTGCACTAGTGCCTGTTTTCCAGCTTTCCCAATTTTTGACCATCCTGCCTGCCGTTCTGTACCTTTCGGACTCTGTTCTGGATTACTGACCATCCTGCCTGCTGTTCTGTACCTTTCGGACTCTGTTCTGGATTAATGACCTCTGCCTGCCCTTGACCTGTCGTTGGCCTGCCCCCGTTTGTGTAATAAACTGTTGTTACTTTGAAACGGTCTGCATCTGGGTCTTCTCCTGAGCCGTGATAGGGAGATGTATAAACTTAAACAAAAACAAGAGAACTGGACAACATTCACTGGGGTAGTGGGTTTATAACCATTGTACTATAAGATGTACATTTCCTTTCACTAGGGTCTTGTGTGCAAGTTTGTCGTGTGACTATTAAATGGGCTCTTTAGTATGCATGTCAAAGGAAATTAGTGTGCATTTCTCATCCCTGTCCTCCATGGGTGTTGCATTACAAGGCGCTGTCCTCAAAACTGCCAGAATCAATTAATATGAATAATGAATGTAGAGCAACTTGAGTTACCCCGTGAACCGTAGAACCTTCTCCTGGCTCCTACCATTGTTCTCAGATATGCACATCACTTGAATTTAGCAGAAGAGGATCCTCAGCTAATTATTTAGCAAAATAGGGGTCAGAAGATTTGTTGTGTTGGTATGACATTTAAATAGTACAAATATAGGCTACCATACATGTGGTGGACGGAGAGAACTTTCTCCTCTTATAAGAGAACTTTATTAGTCCATTTTGCAACAGAAATATCTATTGTATATCCCCTTGTCCCAGGTGGGCGTACACATGCAGTACTGTATATACACATAGAGAAGTAGGGGTCAGAACAAGGGACAGACTGGACCAGTTTTGGGGTTAAAGGGTACAATGGCGGTAGTTAGCTCAGGGGATTTTGAAGGACCCTCCAGATTCCCCATCAGCTTGGGGATTCAAACCGGCAACCGCAGATTATCTTTGTGCCATTTAGTCAAACTCTGGATCCCACGTTGGTATGAGGAACAGTCCACTGACACCCCAAGCTTTAGGTTATAACTATCAAAATATACAAGGAAGTGACATCAGTGTTATGCCTCAAAATTAGAAACTTTATCTTCTGACATAGGATCCAATATTTATAGAATTGATCAAATGTCCAAACGTCATTTGGACATTTCTAAATGTACTGAATGAATAATAATGTGCAGAACACTTCACTTTCCCTGGTTACCAACATTACATGTTTGATAGTAGACTATACATAGTGTGTGTTTCCGTTGGTCAGCTCCTCACAGATGTTTTGGGGTATGTGTCCCCTCTATGTTTATAAGGACGCTTCACCATAATCTTGTTTCCTCATCAACACTTCCCTCTTCTGGTAAAATTATTTTACTACAACATTATACTTTGTCAGGTCTCATTATGTTCAAAACTATTCTCTACCCTAAGGTACCATCTAGTGGATAGAAATAATCACTACATATGGTATAGTGCAGTGGTTCTCAAACAAGGCTACTAGGATCTCTGGGGGTAGCTGGTCTATCCACAGGGGGTACTTGAGAAGACTCATGAGACCATAGGCTTACTGGTAAAATGCACATGAAAGGGTACTTCAGGGGTCCTCCAGGCAGAACAGAATTCAGTTGGTGGTACAGTAACAGAAAAATGTGGGGAACCACTGGTCTAGTGCATAAAAAAGGACAACATACTTTCAAAGTGAAAGATTGTTCATTTTTAGACCTTATGTGTGAAATGTCTCTGATTTCTGGATTAACATTTTTCCACTTTAGAGTTAAAGTATTTTTTAAGCCAGCAGGTCAACTTTAAAGCCTTAGGGTAGAGAATAGTTCTGAACATATTGAGGCCTGACGAAGTATAGTGTTATAGTAAAATAATTTTTACCAGAAGTGAGGCTCCCGAGTGGCGCAGTGGTCTAAGGCACCACTGCATCTCAGTGCTAGAGGCGTCACTACAGACCCTGCTTCGATTCCAGGCTGTATCACAACCGGCTGTGATTGGAAGTCCCATAGGGCAGCCCACAATTGGCCCAGCATCGTCCGGGTTTGGCCGTCATTGTAAATAAGAATTTGTTCTTAACTGACTTGCCTGGTTAAATAAAAACACATGGCTGCATCATCCTCCTATAATTGCTATGTTACCCCCAACAATTTAAAGTTGTGCTCTTGCAGCCATAATGGGCTGGCACATTTCCTTCTGGTGTTTCCAGCTCTTATATAAGAAATATCATACCCTGCTGATATATAATAATTACATAATGCTGCCTGTCTGCTATATAGAAATAAAGTAGGCAAGGCACTGTATCCACCACTAGATGGCAATGGTGTGGAGCTGTGCAGCTGTGACTGAACAGCCTAAATGAACTCAACAAAATGTGAATACATGAGCTTGATAGGCTTATTGAAGCTAAATGTATCTAGTCAAGCTAGTTGCAACATGACAACTAGGCCTATATAAAAAAACGAAATATCCCAAGCTCTTAGTATAGGCCTATAGGCTACAACTGTCTTTGTGTAGGACCTGAATCAACTTGAATCAAAACGACCACATCACACTCAGTTATATTACCTGCTAGGTAGGAGGAATGACTGCAATGCATCTGGGCCTTTGGAATTAAAACATTACATTTGGGAAGTGGCATCTTTCATTCATACACACGTAGTACTCGTAAATGTTCATTTGTTAACTCTAGGCCACCATTTCAACCTGTATTCATACTGTGCCAGGGGGCTACTCCTGTAACGTTGTTTCAGTTCAAACCAAAATAGATGGGAGAGTGACGTTAAAGATAGCATACAGGCTGCATTATGTATGCCTGTGAATGCACTTTACATTTCCTCCAATTGTCGTATACCTGTGTAGTAACAAGGTCATTCCTACAAAGTAGCCTACTGGAGTTATACTGTGTATTAATAGAAGCCTAGAAATGAGAATGTTTGGGTACAGCTTAGCCTTAGCTACATAAGTGTTAGCTCTATTAGGAAACATATTCCTCGTGTAACCAAAACCGGCCACTCCTCTTCATGGGCAAGTAGGCTTTTTGTAATGCATTTACAAAAGTAGCCTACTATGAAACGGCATGATAATAATACGATGTTGCTACAAATGTACACATCATCAGAGCAACCTGACCTGATAGTTACCTGGTGTTGTTATTTTCCTACAAACGAGCCTGCCTATTCCCCTAGTCTCAAGCGGAAATGTTTGAGTTTGAGCTCGATTCAGAGCAAGGGAGGGAGAGATGGTTGCGGGAAAGGTCGAGCGACGTGGAAAACTGCTCTGCGCACAAGAAACACGCAGTATGCAGTTCTCTTCTCACATTCAAGGCAGAACAAGGGCATATAGTCAGAGGGACACACCCAGCGGAAATATGGTGCTGGCAAATGCGACAAACAGCAATACCCAAAAATGGTTCCAAATGATCCTGCAGGCACGGTGCGGAAACTGGCCAGGAAAGTGGAAGAAGACTGTCGAGAACGAAATTACCTGAAATGTACATGACATGAGCGACAGATTCTCATCAAATGTGTTCTCTCAGCCAGCAAAGTCGGTGCATTTGAGAAAAAAACAATTAGTAGCGCGCAAAGCTTTACGTTTTCCATGCTTTTTAAAGCAATTTCGGAGCGCCATACAGAACTGACCTCAATGATAGGTAATGTTAATGATTTTTGTTCGTTTTAATCATCAATAAATTACATTTCACTGTATTGCATTTTGCTGGCAAGATGGCGCCGGCGTAGCCAAGTCAGGTGACCTTGTTTTTCTCCATCACCAATGCATGATTGTTGGTTCATAAGAGATGCGGAAGTCAATGTAGCCTATTGTAGCCTACCTACACAATTGCAGTAGCTGGTTTGGGATATGTGGTGAGACCATTGTTTCAATCCTGCACATGTAATGGCGGCAATGGGGGTCTCTGATGCGACCACTTTGTAATGTGTGAGTGGTTTCGGTGTGTCAATAAATTTTGGTGGCAACAATCCTGCATTCCACACATTCTTGGATATAAAAAAACAGGAGTTTGGCTATGCATAAACCACTACGGCTTTACAAGTCACCAGATGTTGCCGCAGTTGCATGCTGCTCGTTCTTCATTAGCCTGTATAGGGAAACGGGGCTTTGAGTTTTCCATGGGTCTAGTGCATAACGGCGTACTTATATAATTATGATGTTGTGGCCAAGGCCCAAAGCCAAAATGATGTTGGCAGCAGACTCGCCGAAACTCACAATGATAAAATGAGGAATATGTCAAAAACGTCGATTGAAAGGTTTTAAGCACCGCTCCTGCGTGCGTAATTAGCCCATCATTGAATGTGTCCATAACCTACTTCAAAATTAAGGCAACATTTTGACAATATCTAAATTAATTGCTAAGGAGGATCCTCACTATTAAGCCACATTTCATCGTTTAGTTGTGTGCTAAGTACATCCTGATGGACAGATTTCAATGTTGATGTATACATACTTTGGATGTCAACTTAAATACTGAACATACAACCAAACATTGTGTAGAAAACCCCACCCAATTTTATAATCGCCTTTTATTGGTGGGTGATCTTTTGTAAATCCTGTCCCCCTTTTTGTTGGCGATTGTAATTGGTCAATGGTGACGACAATCCCAACTCACATTCCCGCCTACCGAGGAGATCAAGTTTGAATGAACAACAGCAGTCTGTTCAAGGAGTAGTAGTTGCAATTTCAGTTTAAAAAAAAATACTTTTACGTCTGTATACTTTGTTTATAAAATCGGTGGACTGGTTTTCTCAAGATGGATATGAAGAAAAGAATTCATCTAGAATTGCGGAATCGCACGCCATCTGATGTAAGCTAACGTTGAGATCGTATTGTTTGCAATTGTTTTAATGATGGTGTGATATGCAAAGGGTTACAAAGTTTTTCGTGAGTTAGCAATGTTGCCTTCACCGGAGCAGTTTGTGTTACATTGTTGCTGATATTTATCACCGTAATTGCCGCTCTAGACTTCGTAGCCAACTTAAAACGACTAGAAGGAAGCATGTCTGAAAGTGCAGTTGGTGATAATGCACCAATACACCTCATTTTCATATCTGTATTTAAAAGGCAAGCGTGAGCCATATTGTCTAATGGTAACTTTGTAGTCCTGAACGCGCCCTTTTCCTTCCCATCAACAAGGCGCATTCATAGCCTCTTTTCAGCTAATTCATGGTCAGTTCTCATACAATTAACGTTACTATTTTAGCGCATGCATAGGCTACACAATGTCCTTGATTTTTGTACCCTGGCGATTGCTCGCTCACAACTTATTACGCAGCACAGGCTATACCTATTGGAAATGGTTTGGTAACCGATCTGGTCTGTCTACGGATTGTTTATCCAAAGATAGGCTAATTCCTAGACTGTCAAATAGACGTGTGTATCGTTCGTTGAAGGCTGTATTTACCGAGCATGGTAGGCTAGGCCTACTTTTTGTATTTATTATAACAGCCTGGGTCTTAGTAACGTTAAGTACATAGTCTACACAACTCATTTAAAACCGCAATGAAAAGGTTTTGTCCGTCCTAGGATTTTAGTGCAGGTTATCACGCGTCAAGAAACATCTCTTGGCTCATATTCTAAACAAGGTGCACATTCAGATAATATCATGCATTGACAGACTATTGCCGAATAAGAATCAAAAAGCATGTTACAATGTTTTACATTATAACTCGTTTGGTTGCATAGGCTATTCGCATGCTTGGATTCCCACTTGAAAAACGATGAGTTTGACCCTGGTTTCAGTATCAAACAATAGAGAATAATTTTCTGTCAAGCTAAGCACATAAAAACCGACAGGCAATTTCGGGCTGCGGTGCTCCAGTTTCAAGATCTAGGACAAGCCGCCATTTTACCGAGAAACAAAGGCAACGGTTTCTATCGAAGATACCGTGTACATTGCTGTGCGTTCATTTAACACGAACGATGACAACTTTTTCCTGCATCCCTTTAAACATATTGCAGTAGGCTACAATCCAAATCGTCAACTCTTTATGAGTAAGCCATAATGTAACGATTGGTTTTCTTACGCCTGCTGCCAACTTCCAATCGACAGCCCCTCCTACTCGCTTGATGACCCATTGCACGACTCGTAGCAGGTTGTTTTCGCTTTTAGAGCAATGAAAATCGACAAAATACACCCACACGTCGATCATTGTACGTAGTTTACCCCCCATTTAGTCGAATTTGTTACGTGCGTAGTACGTGCATAATTAGCGGATTTGGCTCTCACCAGCAGCACAGATGGTCTAAACCAGGGTATAATATAATGCCAATGGTGTCCACTCAGCATAATGTTAATTTCAACCGTGAACATAAGTTGTTTTCATGGCAAATGTAATATACCAGAGGTGTCTGTGTTTTGCCTATGAGCTGGTTGGGTTAATTTGTGGGACTATGGCAATGGAATACAAGCAGCGGCACCAATTTTAAAATATTAAAATTGGTCATTGTCCTTTTAGGACACTAATGAGAATCCGGGTGAGTCCTGTGCAAAACATTAGTCTGCATTGTGTCCCCAAAATGTGTGAATTGCAGAGGAGTGTACAAGCTGGGTACTATCATATTAATCAGATATGTTTAGATATGTGAGTTCAATCTAAATGTGTATTACTACATGTACGTTCCTGTGAGAAATCACCTCCATGGATTTACCAAATAGTGATCCGTGGAACAAACAAGTTACCTGAAACGACCACCCAGATTCTGACTACTATGTTTAATAAATGATAAATTCTTTAAAGCTCAAGCAACACATACCATCTGTTATGTAACATTTTCTGCACCAGACCAGTGTCAGAGGAGGCTGGTAGGAAGAGCTATAGCAGGACGGGCTCATTGGATTGGAATAAATGGAACAGAGTCAAACATGTGGATTTGATGTGTTTGATAGCGTTCCGGCCATTCCAATGAGCCCGTCCTCCTATAGCTCCTACCACCAGCCTCCTCTGCTGTCAAATATAGCTTTATGCAGACTCTGTTGCTTTGGGACCACCCTCCTTCAAACTACAGACATACTGTAGTTACAGATTTGGAGTAAAGATTTCCTATTCCTCTTGTTTTCCAGGTGAAAGAACTGGTGCTTGATAACTGTCGCTCAAACGAAGGCAAAATTGAGGGCCTCACAGACGAATTTGAAGAGTTGGAATTTCTAAGCACAATCAACGTTGGGCTGACGTCGGTCTCCAACTTGCCGAAGCTGAACAAGCTGAAAAAAGTTGGTTTTCTAAAAAAAAAAAAAAGAACAAAAGTATTATTGTTGCCATGCTATTAGCACTTTGTGCAGTAAAGTGAACATCTGCTTTATGGATGTTCTGTTATTACTCTGCTCATACAGTTGTTGCATTATTTTCTCTTCAGCTTGAACTCAGCGACAACAGGATCTCAGGTGGGCTGGACGTACTGGCGGAGAAATGTCCAAACCTCACACACCTAAACCTCAGTGGCAACAAAATTAAAGACCTCAGCACGATAGAACCTCTGGTATGCAGCGGGTGTCATGACAACATAGTAGCTCTGTGTGTGTATGTGTACTATATTGAACTCTTGCCTCAAGGTGCTATTGGGTCTGAAAGGGAACCCTAAATGGACATAACATTGTCCAGAAAATACCTCTGTCATCAAATGCACCTCCATGACTTATATGTAAAGCTTTGAGGTAAACAATTAGCAACTAAACCTCCATAGTGTATATTTTAATCTAGTTGGAGTAGTCAGTATTAAAGAAAACAAACTAAGCCTAAATATTCATATTTCATCATCAAGACTTCTCTCCTTTCACAGAAAAAATTAGAGACCCTCAAAAGCTTAGACTTGTTCAATTGCGAGGTGACCAACCTCAACGACTACAGAGACAACGTGTTCAAGCTCCTCCCCCAGTTGACGTACCTCGACGGCTATGACAAAGACGACAAGGAGGCGCCCGATTCGGACGCAGAGGCCTATGTGGAGGGACTGGATGATGACGATGACAGTGACGGTACGATTTAAGATCCACACTATTTAAAATGTTGGTAAATAATATTCTAATTGGGCTGTGATTTGACAGATGGATATGAACTCAATAGAGCTCAGACATGACCTTTTGTGTTTTTCTAATGGTAATTATGTTCATGTTGTTGTTCAACGATTCCTTTTGTAACAACGGTATTATACCAAGTGGCTGCAGTGAATGAGTTGCATTATAACTATTGTAACATTATAGTGGCCCTTATGCATTTTTTTGATCACCTTAATAGGCTAATTCTATTTTCAACTACAGAGGTAGACGAGGAGGAGGAAGAGGATGAGGATGAAGATGCCCCACCAAGAAAAGAGGAGGATGATGACGATGAGGAAGGTGAAGAAGAGGAAGAGGAGGACCTAAGTGGAGAGGTGAGACTTTGAGGATGGGGCTGCAATGATACTTTTATCTTGATCGACGCCTGCATGATAAGTTCAATGATTTACTTTTTTTTTTTTTTAAATGAATAAAGGGCCACACAAAATGATCTCATGACTTTAGTGATGCAGACTGGGCTGATGTTTACTAAACAGAAGGTGCATCTCAACCACTGCACTGTGACATCATTATTTGAATATGACCCAGGGCACATGACAAGGGAGATTCTGATCTGCATTTGTCTCCTCTTAGGAGGAAGAGGAGGAGTTGGACGGCAAGGAGAGTGATGAGGATAACGAAGGTGAGTGTGGTGGAATCTCACTGCTGTCACCAAATGCACAAGGTCACCGTATCGTGTGTAGCTTTGATATTGGGACTGATTTAAAAAAAATAACACGTCTACTTAAAAACCAAACTGAATGCTTTCCTGTTGAACGTGACCATTGACTTGTTTTCCTAGAAGAGGAGCGAGGTCTGAAGAGGAAAAGGGATCTAGACGAGGAAGCAGAGGAGGAGGAGGAAGATGACTGAAGATGTGCTCACCACCAAGCTATGTTCTGATCAGACTGTTTTAACCTTGTACCCCCCCTGTATTTGTCAGTTGTCATATATTGCAGTAGGCATGGGTAGTGTCATGGGCCAGCTGGGTAAAGGGTTGGTATAAGGAAACAAGTTGACATTTGATTTATTTTTTTCTTATATTTTTTTTTGTACCTTTTTTGATTCCTTGTATTCTACTCATATCTGTCCCCTGCAAACCACTGGAAGGGCAGAAAACATTTCCTAAAAGTCCCGATATTATTAGCTCTAACCTTTGTAAAGGTTTTGTTTTCTCAGTGAAATTGATACCTTCTGTGTAAACAGATTTCTGATGATGATTTATGTATTTAAAGAGAAACTTACCAAAAACCTTTTAGAAGTGCATGTCTGAAATAGATTTTAAAGTCGACTACTGGATTTGAAGTATGACAGTTTCCTATACCCTTTTCTTATTCACTGTCTTTTTCTTTCAGTGGACATGAAGCGTTTTGTGGTGTCATCCGTGTGTCGTTGTATGTGCTGTTTTCATCATGGAACGGGTGTTTGAACGTTCATAGAATGGCCTGTATACAAGGCATCTTTTTAAGCAGAGTACAGAATGTCTGCCTTTGTCACAATGTTTCTCCTTAACCCCTAGCTTTGATAGTTCGGAAATGACCTGTTATTTGTAAATACTGACCAAATCTATTTTTTTTTCTATTACTCTTTGATAATGGCAGACATTTACACTTAATTAATTGTAACAATGAACTGTAGTAAGATATTGAATATCTGTGCAGCCGTACCCTAAAATAGGCTAATTGAATCTGGTACACGATTTCCATTTTCACCAAATTATATTCACAGAAATACTCACTGAATCCAAAATTGTTATTGCTGTCCAACTCTTTGAGTCCATATTCGTTCCCCACCTATATAATACACCGCTGGGCAATGTGCAAAGAAAACACCTTTTGCATTTTCTTTTCTTAAACCATAGGGCAGTTCATGGTCAGATAGACCTACCTCAGTCATGTTTCCCTTACATGTTTAACCCACTGTCATCAAAGCTAATTCCTTACCATGAAACAAACTTTTGATTTCCTCCCTTTCACTTCAATAAATATTTTTTTTTTATACAAGTTGTGGTTTGTGGTCTTTTCTGAATTGCTTATATCGTCATCTAATAGTTGACAGCATTTTTGATCATCCCAGACGGTTGTGCTACCTTGTACCTGCTTCCTAACGTACTGCAGCCTACTACTGCCATCATGTGGAGAACCCAGGTAGTTCAGGCTGAAAGGGAATCATCTGGTTTATCCACTCATTGCATTAACTTGACAAATTGATATTAGTTGTTGGGACTTGTAGATCAATGAGGTGAAACAGGATGTATTGTAGGCTAACTGACCCAGTACACAGTTCTGTCTTTCTGAGAGAATTATCATTCTGCACAGTTTCATCAGCACATAGCACAACTAGGCATTTAGATGGTTATCGACCAATATTTACTACACCTATAGGCCATCATCATCTCCACCAAATGGTTTGTTATCCTCCCATTCCAACAATACTGCAGCGCTTTTCACTCACCTTGCATACTGCTGTGTGTTCACCAGAGCAACACACTGTGAATCCCCTTCTTTAGGCCACTTGAGACCTCTGTCATTCTCTACGGGCTGACCTGACCTTATCCACCATGTTCACCTTCACTGTTGCCAGTCTAGATGCCCACCGGGTGCTGTGCCTATAGCCTGGTGCTAGCCACCCACACCTGTAAGAGCTTAAGGCAACTTCTCCCATGTCCATATGGCATGACAATGAATGCCTGGGGAGTTTGCTAAAGCAAAATGAAACACCTGGCAACCACGCTACTCTACCTACATTTGTTTCCTAGGTGTCTTCATTGGATAAGGATTACAGTATAACATTTGATGGGACGGGGGGGTCTTTACAAGGTATATGTTAGGGGTAAAGATGTAAATAATTACCTTGTGTAAGTAATATCGCTGTTTCATTCATTTAGTCAGTCAACCCCTGCAGAGTATGTTACCGATTATGATAATATTATGACAATGGTACATATAATGATTCCTCTCTAGAGGTATAGTATAGGTAACCTGAACTACAGGAAATATCAGTGTCTTAACTTGAGAGGAATGGATCATGTGGAACACCACAGATGAACAATGTTGGTCACTTTCTGAAATAGAATATTCATAGCTGAAAGGTATAAAGACAAATATTGTATTAATATTTCAGGTTTGATGTACTGTTACGTACATAACCTAATTTCATGTTGACTAATATTCCAATTGACCAGATTTTGGTATGGTGTCGATTCAATCAAGAGAATACAGGATGTGTTTGAGTATACGGTCTCAGACAAATTGCCACCATTTGGGTGAAAACATAATTCAACCACAAGTGTGTCAGCCATCATTTTCATGACCACGATTTCTCCCAAAAACATGAGATGAATGTTTCTGCATAAAGAGTTAGCTAGAAACATCAAATATAACAAATAAATAGTAACAATAATACATTTTCTAACAAAACTTCTCCTAAAGATAATGACTGAGGCGACAGACAAACTGCCCATTAAGACTACATCTGGGTTGCTGTATGCCAGGCTGAGCCAGAGCTGCAGCTTTTTACAGACAACACATTCTTAGGAGATGAAGAAAAAAAACTGTCTTGAAATACACCTCATTCATGTCCCTGTAAAACTCATCATCCTCATTCATGTCCCTGTAAAACTCATCTTCATTCATGTCCCTGTAAAACTAATCTTCATTCATGTCCCTGTAAAACACATCATCCACAGTAGTTGGAACTAGTAGAAGACTCTTCCACTGGGAGGTTGAGATGTTGCAGCTTTGCTGTGAGTTGGTTTGCAGTGGGTAGACCATGGGGGAGGATTGGTGGAGAAGGGGGAATTCAATCTCTTTCCCCAGGTTAGTCTCTGGCGATAGCAGGGTGGAGGTTGAGATGTTCAGCTTTGCTGTGAGTTGGTTTGCAGTGGGTAGACCATGGGGGAGGATTGGTGGAGAAGGGGAAGTCAATCTCTTTCCCCAGGTTAGTCTCTGGCGATAGCAGGGTGGAGGTTGAGATGTTCAGCTTTGCTGTGAGTTGGTTTGCAGTGGGTAGACCATGGGGAGGATTGGTGGAGAAGGGGGAATTCAATCTCTTTCCCCAGGTTAGTCTCTGGCGATAGCAGGGTGGAGGTTGAGATGTTCAGCTTTGCTGTGAGTTGGTTTGCAGTGGGTAGACCATGGGGGAGGATTGGTGGAGAAGGGGGAAGTCAATCTCTTTCCCCAGGTTAGTCTCTGGCGATGGCAGGGTGGAGGTTGGAGGATTTGGGGGTGGCATTTCTGGGTGATGACAAAGGCTTTGCCAGGTGGACTCAGAGGGGCATGGCATGACATGGCAGGTGGTTTGTGAGGACCCCTGGGATACACTGATGGTGCTCTGCAATAGGGGGGAGGGGTGTATTGCGAGTGATGATGTAATAACGAATCATAATGAAACCAAACCGGATATCAGGATACATCTATCAACAGAATTTTAAAAAATCTTATAACAATAAAATATATTACCAGTTGGTTATTATGTTATCAATTGAGGGATTTAACAGTGATGTCAATATGATGACATTATCGATAACAAAAATTGTTACACAAACGTTATAATCAGTATTTACATTATCCGGTGGCTATTACATTATCAATTGCAACAGGAAGTACAAATGATACACGATGAAAGGGAGGGAGGACGCTGGACGTGGCATGGTGGTGATGGTGGTGCCGTAAGCTAGAGATCAGAGGTCAGACATTGTTTCCAACGGGGCTGACGTTCCTCAGGTTGTTGAGTTCCAGCTCCAGCTGGCGTATTTTAACGTCCTTGGTGTTCAGCTCCTCCTTCAGCTTTCTCAGCTCCTCCTGCTGCCTGAAGAACATCCTCAGTAGCTACAGAACAGAACAGAGGGATCAGGGTCATCCCAGTGCTACAGAACAGAACAGAGGGATCCTGAAGAACATCCTCAGTAGCTACAGAACAGAACAGAGGGATCAGGGTCATATAGTGTCCTGTAGAACATCCTCAGTAGCTACAGAACAGAACAGAGGGATCAGGGTCATATAGTGTCCTGTAGAACATCCTCAGTAGCTACAGAACAGAACAGAGGGATCAGGGTCATATAGTGTCCTGTAGAACATCCTCAGTAGCTACAGAACAGAACAGAGGGATCAGGGTCATATAGTGTCCTGTAGAACATCCTCAGTAGCTACAGAACAGAACAGAGGGATCAGGGTCATATAGTGTCCTGTAGAACATCCTCAGTAGCTACAGAACAGAACAGAGGGATCAGGGTCATATAGTGTCCTGTAGAACATCCTCAGTAGCTACAGAACAGAACAGAGGGATCAGGGTCATATAGTGTCCTGTAGAACATCCTCAGTAGCTACAGAACAGAGGGATCAGGGTCATATAGTGTCCTGAAGAACATCCTCAGTAGCTACAGAACAGAACAGAGGGATCAGGGTCATATAGTGTCCTGTAGAACATCCCCAGGAACTACAGAACAGAGGGATCAGGGTAACATAGCGTCCTGTAGAACATCCCCAGGAACAACAGAATAGAGGGATCAGGTCCACAAAGATAACAGGCTATAGACCATAGTCTGAAATTGTGCTCAGGAAGTCATTTGAGCATTTGCACCCCATTCCAAGTAGTGTTTAATACACTCACCACCCACCAACTAACCTTCTTCCTTCTCTCCCTTTTCTTTTCATTTATCCATTCACCCACCCATACCTCCATCTACAGTTATCTGATGAACACACCTCGTTCTCTGTCCTGGGTGGCACGTTTTCCAGCAGGTCAATGCCATTGACCACCACACCTTTCTTTTCCTTCACCGGAGCCTTGAACACCAGCTGGTTGGGCTTCTGGTAGCCCTTCTTCAGGGACATTAACACTGGGTCTGCACACACACACACGCGCACACACACACACACACACACACACACACACACACACACACACACACACACACACACACACACACACACACACACACACACACACACACACACACACACACACACACACACACACACACACACACACACACACACACACACACACACACACACAAACACACAAAATGAAAATGTGCTATGTACACTACACACACACTATATATTGATGTAAACATTTCCTCTCCCACTACTAGGACTAAATCATAAGGTGTACTGAATATTCAAACTACAGAGACATGTGGCATGCACTGTACCTCGGTTGATACCACTCAACCAGTCATTGGCTGAGAGGGCAGGCTCGGTCCCTGCCGTCATTGGATAGATGTCCTCCTGGTACGTCTCTGACTGCAACACCAGGAGAGACAGACTGAGAGCATGTTCCAATACTTTAAGATCTCTGTTTATTCCCAAGGGTGCACATGTTTGTTCCGACCCTGCACTGATTCAACATTTCATTTGATTCAACTGCCCTGGATAAGATGAATGAGATGTGTTATTGCAGGGCTGGAACAAATATGTGCACACACCCTAAGGTCTTTCCAGGAATGGATCGAGAAACACTGCTATATGAAGTGAGAGGGAGAAGGGCATCCCCACTGACACTGACCCTCCTTGGTACTATCATGGAGATGGGCTCGATCAGCCCCTTCAGCGTCACCAGCTTGTAGAAGCGAAACACCTCGCAGGCCGTTACGTCCAGCCCATGCTTAGGCATCACACCTGAGGAGGGAATGGAGGTACCTTAAACATCACCATAGTCCTGTTACTATATAACATTACCTTAGACATCACTATAGTGATGTTACTGTATAACATTACATTACCTTAGACATCACCATAGTGATGTTACTGTATAACATTACATTACCTTAGACATCACCATAGTGATGTTACTGTATAACATTACCTTAGACATCACTATAGTGATGTTACTGTATAACATTACATTACCTTAGACATCACCATAGTGATGTTACTGTATAACATTACATTACCTTAGACATCACCATAGTGATGTTACTGTATAACATTACATTACCTTAGACATCACCATAGTGATGTTACTGTATAACATTACATTACCTTAGACATCACCATAGTGATGTTACTGTATAACATTACCTTAGACATCACCATAGTGATGTTACTGTATAACATTACCTTAGACATCACCATAGTGATGTTACTGTATAACATTACCTTAGACATCACCATAGTGATGTTACTGTATAACATTACCTTAGACATCACCATAGTGATGTTACTGTATAACATTACATTACCTTAGACATCACCATAGTGATGTTACTGTATAACATTACATTACCTTAGACATCACTATAGTGATGTTACTGTATAACATTACATTACCTTAGACAACACCATAGTGATTTACTGTATAACATTACATTACCTTAGACATCACTATGGTGATGTTACTGTATAACATTACATTACCTTAGACATCACCATAGTGATGTTACTGTATAACATTACATTACCTTAGACAACACCATAGTGATTTACTGTATAACATTACATTACCTTAGACATCACTATGGTGATGTTACTGTATAACATTACATTACCTTAGACATCACTATAGGGATGTTACTGTATAACATTACCTTAGACATCACCATAGTGATGTTACTGTATAACATTACATTACATTAGACATCACCATAGTGATGATGTTACTAGACATCACCATAGTGATGTTACTGTATAACATTACCTTAGACATCACCATAGTGATGTTACTGTATAACATTACCTTAGACATCACCAAAGTGATGTTACTGTATAACATTACCTTAGACATCACCATAGTGATGTTAATGTTTGACATTACTCTTTTAAATCATTGATGACATTTCCATAGATTTTTTATACACGATTTTTCACTCAGAAAAAGAGCAACAACATTACTGAATGAAAGCTAAGATGTGGCTGAGCAAACAAACCCAAACCCTTGGTCTCTGTCTGTAAGGGTCGTCCCCCGGTGAGTCTGTCACTTACCAAGGCCTTTCTGTGGGGCAGGGGAGCGGAACTCCATGAGATACTGCAGGTATGGCTTCTCTGTGGTGATCTCATAGTAACGGATGTTGCCATCGCCCTGTGAATGGAATGGATGTATTTGTTTACTATCTGACCCAGATGTCTTCCTATACTGTACATGTACATATATGTTTTACCCTCACTGTTCCTGACAGGGGTTGATGATGAAACAGAAAGGGAATACCAGCATTGAATCAGGGAAATAATATTTAAGAATCTTTTTGCTTAACGAGTTAACGGTTTGGATACACTATGGTCTCACATCTACTTAAACCAATCAAATGATGTCTCACATCTACCTAAACCAATCAAATGACGTCTCACATCTACTTAAACCAATCAAATGACGTCTCACATCTACCTAAACCAATCAAATGATGTCTCACATCTACCTAAACCAATCAAATGACGTCTCACATCTACTTAAACCAATCAAATGACGTCTCACATCTACCTAAACCAATCAAATGATGTCTCACATCTACTTAAACCAATCAAATGACGTCTCACATCTACCTAAACCAATCAAATGATGTCTCACATCTACCTAAACCAATCAAATGACATCTCACATCTACTTAAACCAATCAAATGACGTCTCACATCTACCTAAACCAATCAAATGATGTCTCACATCTACTTAAACCAATCAAATGACGTCTCACATCTACCTAAACCAATCAAATGACGTCTCACATCTACCTAAACCAATCAAATGACGTCTCACATCTACCTAAACCAATCAAATGACTAATTTGTCTTGAAAAAAAGATCCACTACATGAGTCCACACTCATGTTCTCACTGTTCATTGTGTTGTGTAAGGAGCAGTGCTCACCTTTCCTGCCAGGTACAGCATGTGTGTGTCTGCATCATAGAAAGGAAACAGCAGCCCTGAGAGACCATCTATCTCCTCTTCTACCATGGGCATAGACAGGTCCTCCTGTGGGACACACACACACACACACACACACACACACACACACACACACACACACACACACACACACACACACACACACACACACACACACACACACACACACACACACACACACACACACACACACAGGGATCAGACATTGTTCATGAAAACACACAATCCTTAATTGAGGATATACACACAAGTGCAGTTGCACATATACACACTCACACACACACACACACACACACACACACACACACACACACACACACACACACACACACACACACACACACACACACACACACACACACACACACACACACACACACACACACACACACACACACACAGGGATCAGACATTGTTCATGAAAACACACAATCCTTAATTGAGGATATACACACAAGTGCAGTTGCACATATACACACTCACACACACGCACACACACACGCAGACGCACACACACACACACACACACACACACACACACACACACACACACACACACACGCACACACACGCGCACACACACACACACACACAGGGATCAGACATTGTTCATGAACACACACACTTGAGGACACACACAATCCTTAATTGAGGATATACACACAAGAGCAGTTGCACATACACACACTCACACACACGCACGCACACACACACACACACGCAGACACGCACGCACACACACACACACACACAAGGGGAAACATTCAGCCCCACATCCCAGCAGGGTGTCCCCGGCTGCCTCACCTGATCCCACAGTGCAATCTGTCTGGTGTTCCACCGGGACACACCTGTCGTCAGCAGCCTCTTCATGTTGCCCAGAAACACCACTCTGTTCACCCTGTGGTTCTTACAGCTGGCGTGCTGGTGGGGAACAATCACACAGAGACTCTACTGTAACAGGGCATTAAATTCACTCTAAATGTGGGGAACAAACACACAGACACTCTACTGTAATGGGGCATTAAATTCACTCTAAATGTGGGGAACAATTACACAGACACTCTACTGTAATGGGGCATTAAATTCACTCTAAATGTGGGGAACAATTACACAGACACTCTACTGTAATGGGGCATTAAATTCACTCTAAATGTGGGGAACAATTACACAGACAATGTAATGGGGCATTAAATTCAACTAAATGTGGGGAACAATTACACAGACACTCTACTGTAATGGGGCATTATATTCACTCTAAATGTAACGGGGAACTAAATGGGGAACAATCACACAGAGACTCTACTGTAACGGGGCATTATATTCACTCTAAATGTGGGGAACAAACACACAGAGACTCTACTGTAACGGGGCATTATATTCACTCTAAATGTGGGGAACAAACACACAGAGACTACTGTAATGGGGCATTATATTCACTCTAAAAGTGGGGAACAAACACACAGAGACTACTGTAATGGGGCATTATATTCACTCTAAATGTGGGGAACAAACACACAGAGACTACTGTAATGGGGCATTATATTCACTCTAAATGTGGGGAACAAACACATAGACTCTACTGTAACGGGGCATTATATTCACTCTAAATGTGGGGAACAAACACACAGAGACTACTATAATGGGGCATTATATTCACTCTAAATGTGGGGAACAATCACACAGAGACTACTGTATTGGGGTAATATATTCACTCTAAATGTTGGGAACAATCACACAGATACTCTACCTCAATGGGGCATTATATTCACTCTAAATGTTGGGAACAATCACACAGATACTCTACCTCAATGGGGCATTATATTCACTCTAAATGTGGGGAACAATCACACAGATACTCTACCTCAATGGGGCATTGTATTCACAATGGGGCATTGCATTCACTTTAAATGTTGGGAACAATCACACAGATACTCTACCTCAATGGGGCATTATATTCACTCTAAATGTTGGGAACAATCCCACAGATACTCTACCTTAATGGGGCATTATATTCACTCATTTATATGTACTCTGTAAAGGACAGTGAAACTTTCTCTGCTCGCTGTAAGACTGACCTGTAAGACTCTCCCGGAGCGCGGCTCGATGACACGCAGCTTCTTGTCTTTACAGCTGGTGGCCAGCAGGCTGCCGTCCGTGTTGAAGGACATACACACGATGACGTCAGAGTGACAGTCGATCATCTTCACCGGCTCACCTATCTCCAGGTTCCAGATCAGGATCTGGATGGGACGGGCAGGGGATCATATCAACTGTCAGTTCTGATCTGATCTTAGATCAGTTCTGATCTTTGAAGAAAAGGGAGTGAAATAGGGAAAGACTTCCCCTGAACTCCAATAAAAACACATTTTATTTTAGTTTCTACTTTTACAAACAGTTTTGTGACGTTGTGCTATGGTGGGCACTAATGAATGTGACCCTGTTGTGTATATCTTACAGTAGTAGCCAGTGATCTGTAATGATACCTTACAGTAGTAGCCAGTGATCTGTAATGATACCTTACAGTCGTAGCCAGTGATCTGTAATGATACCTTACAGTAGTAGCCAGTGATCTGTAATGATACCTTACAGTCGTAGCCAGTGATCTGTAATGATACCTTACAGTAGTAGCCAGTGATCTGTGATGATACCTTACAGTAGTAGCCAGTGATCTGTAATGATACCTCACAGTCGTAGCCGGTGATCTGTAATGATACCTTACAGCAGTAGCCAGTGATCTGTGATGATACCTTACAGTCGTAGCCAGTGATAGGTAATGGTACCTTACAGTCGTAGCCAGTGATCTGTAATGATACCTTACAGTAGTAGCCAGTGATCTGTAATGATACCTTACAGTCGTAGCCAGTGATCTGTAATGATACCTTACAGTAGTAGCCAGTGATCTGTGATGATACCTTACAGTCGTAGCCAGTGATCTGTAATGATACCTTACAGTCATAGCCAGTGATCTGTAATGATACCTTACAGTCGTAGCCAGTGATCTGTGATAATACCTTATAGTCATAGCCAGCACTGAAGAGGATTCCACTGCTGGTGGGGTGCCACTCGATGAGGCCCACACGCCTGCTGTGTCCATACAGCTCCATCATGGCCTCTGTCATATTCCGCCTCAGCCCTCCCTCTGGGATCTCCCATACTCGTACCTGGCACACACACACACACACACACACACACACACGCACGCACGCACGCACGCACGCACGCACGCACGCACGCACGCACGCACACACACACACACACACACACACACACACACACACACACACACACACACACACACACACACACACATGCGAAGTTAAAGCTTTGTCACAAATGGTTCTTCCAAATGGACAATGACCCCAAGCATACTAACAAAGTTGTGGCAAACTGGCTTAAAGACAACAGAGTCAAGGTATTGGAGTGGCCATCACAAAGCCCTGACCTTAATCCTATAGAAAATGTGTGGGCAGAACTGAAAAAGCGTGTGCGAGCAAGGAGGCCTACAAATCTGACTCAGTTACACCAGCTCTGTCAGGAGGAATGGGCCAAAAGTCACCCAACTTATTGTGGGAAGCTTGTGGAAGGCTACCTGAAACATTTGACCCAAGTTAAACAATTTAAAGGCAATGCTACCAAATACTACATTCACATTCTTAAAATGAAGTGGTGATCCTAACTGACCTCAGACAGGAAATTTTTACGAGGATTAAATGTCAGGAATTGTGAAAAACTGAGTTTAAATGTATTTGGCTAAGGTGTACGTTAACTTACGACTTCAACTGTAGCTGCACAGTCAATGAGTCAGCAGAAACAGCAGTTTACTGTGTGTGTGTGTGTGTGTGTGTGTGTGTGTGTGTCTGTGTATGTGTGTGTGTGTGTCTGTGTGTGTGTGTGTATGTGTGTGTGTGTGTGTGTGTGTGCACTACAGAGGAATCTTCAGAGCAGGAAGCTATGATGTTTTCAAAGAAGGGATTCCATTTGATGTCCAGGACATTGCCTTGGTGGCCACACACTTTGGGGTGGTGGGGGTCGATACGGCCCGCCTGAAACGGAAGGACAAACATACTGATCATATATTGAGGAAAGAACAGACATCAATGGCATTCTATCACCATTACTGATATGTACATGACTATGTATTTTCCAAATGATGACATATTTATTTATCTTTATTTAACTAGGCAAGTCAGTTAAGAACAAATCCTTATTTACAATGACGGCCTACCCTGGCCAAACCCAGACGACACTGGGCCAATTGTGTACCACCCAATGGGACGCCCAATCACAGCCAGTTGTGATTACAGCCTGGAATTGAGCCAGTGTCTGTAGTGATGCCTCTTGCACTGAGATGCAGTGCCTTAGACCGTTGCACCACTCGGGAGCCCTCAGAGGGCACCTTTGAGTAACACCAGCCATGTAAACAGTTAACACTGCCCTACATATGTCAAGGTCAGAGGTCACCACTTAGTAACACTAGCCATGTAAACAGTTAACACAACCCTACATATGTCAAGGTCAGAGGTCACCACTTAGTAACACTAGCCATGTAAACAGTTAACACTGACCTACATATGTCAAGGTCAGAGGTCACCACTTAGTAACACTAGCCATGTAAACAGTTAACACTGCCCTACATATGTCAAGGTCAGAGGTCACCACTTAGTAACACTAGCCATGTAAACAGTTACCACTGCCCTACATATGTCAAGGTCAGAGGTCACCACTGAGTAACACTAGCCATGTAAACAGTTAACACTGCCCTACATATGTCAAGGTCAGAGGTCACCACTTAGTAACACCAGCCATGTAAACAGTTAACACAACCCTACATATGTCAAGGTCAGAGGTCACCACTTAGTAACACCAGCCATGTAAACAGTTAACACAACCCTACATATGTCAAGGTCAGAGGTCACCACTTAGTAACACTAGCCATGTAAACAGTTAACACAACCCTACATATGTGTCAAGGTCAGCCATGTAAACAGTTAACACAACCTACATATGTCAAGGTCAGAGGACACCACTTAGTAACACTAGCCATGTAAACAGTTAACACAACCCTACATATGTCAAGGTCAGAGGTCACCACTTAGTAACACAGCCATGTAAACAGTAACATGTCAAGGTAGTCACCATAGTAACACAGCCATTAACACTGCCCTACATATGTCAAGGTCAGAGGTCACCACTTAGTAACACTAGCCATGTAAACAGTTAACACTGCCCTACATATGTCAAGGTCAGAGGTCACCACTGAGTAACACTAGCCATGTAAACAGTTAACACTGCCCTACATATGTCAAGGTCAGAGGTCACCACTTAGTAACACTAGCCATGTAAACAGTTAACACAACCCTACATATGTCAAGGTCAGAGGTCACCACTTAGTAACACTAGCCATGTAAACAGTTAACACAACCCTACATATGTCAAGGTCAGAGGTCACCACTTAGTAACACTAGCCATGTAAACAGTTAACACAACCCTACATATGTCAAGGTCAGAGGTCACCACTTAGTAACACTAGCCATGTAAACAGTTAACACAACCCTACATATGTCAAGGTCAGAGGTCACCACTTAGTAACACTAGCCATGTAAACAGTTAACACAACCCTACATATGTCAAGGTCAGAGGACACCACTTAGTAACACTAGCCATGTAAACAGTTAACACTGCCCTACATATGTCAAGGTCAGAGGTCACCACTGAGTAACACTAGCCATGTAAACAGTTAACACTGCCCTACATATGTCAAGGTCAGAGGTCACCACTTAGTAACACCAGCCATGTAAACAGTTAACACTGCCCTACATATGTCAAGGTCAGAGGTCACCACTTAGTAACACCAGCCATGTAAACAGTTAACACTGCCCTACATATGTCAAGGTCAGAGGACACCACTTAGTAACACTAGCCATGTAAACAGTTAACACTGCCCTACATATGACAAGGTCAGAGGACACCAAGGTCAGAGGACACTTAGTAACACTAGCCATGTAAAGAGTTAACACTGCCCTACATATGTCAAGGTCAGAGGTCACCACTTAGTAACACCAGCCATGTAAACAGTTAACACAACCCTACATATGTCAAGGTCAGAGGACACCACTTAGTAACACTAGCCATGTAAACAGTTAACACAACCCTACATATGTCAACGTCAGAGGACACCACTTAGTAACACCAGCCATGTAAACAGTTAACACAACCCTACATATGTCAAGGTCAGAGGTCACCACTTAGTAACACCAGCCATATAAACAGTTAACACAACCCTACATATGTCAAGGTCAGAGGTCACCACTTAGTAACACCAGCCATGTAAACAGATAACACAACCCTACATATGTCAAGGTCAGAGGACACCACTTAGTAACACTAGCCATGTAAACAGTTAACACTGCCCTACATATGTCAAGGTCAGAGGTCACCACTGAGTAATACTAGCCATGTAAACAGTTAACACTGCCCTACATATGTCAAGGTCAGAGGTCACCACTTAGTAACACTAGCCATGTAAACAGTTAACACTGCCCTACATATGTCAAGGTCAGAGGTCACCACTTAGTAACACTAGCCATGTAAACAGTTAACACTGCCCTACATATGTCAAGGTCAGAGGTCACCACTTAGTAACACTAGCCATGTAAACAGTTAACACTGCCCTACATATGTCAAGGTCAGAGGTCACCACTTAGTAACACCAGCCATGTAAACAGTTAACACTGCCCTACATATGTCAAGGTCAGAGGTCACCACTTAGTAACACCAGCCATGTAAACAGTTAACACTGCCCTACATTTGTCAAGGTCAGAGGTCACCACTTAGTAACACTAGCCATGTAAACAGTTAACACTGCCCTACATATGTCAAGGTCAGAGGTCACCACTTAGTAACACCAGCCATGTAAACAGTTAACACTGCCCTACATATGTCAAGGTCAGAGGTCACCACTTAGTAACACCAGCCATGTAAACAGTTAACACTGCCCTACATTTGTCAAGGTCAGAGGTCACCACATAGTAACACCAGCCATGTAAACAGTTAACACTGCCCTACATATGTCAAGGTCAGAGGTCACCACTTAGTAACACTAGCCATGTAAACAGTTAACACAACCCTACATATGTCAAGGTCAGAGGTCACCACTTAGTAACACTAGCCATGTAAACAGTTAACACTGCCCTACATATGTCAAGGTCAGAGGTCACCACTTAGTAACACTAGCCATGTAAACAGTTAACACAACCCTACAAAATGTATTGGATAATTTGATGACCCCAGTCAAATAGCGTCTCTTTAAAACGTTCACCCTTACAGAGAAATGTTGACTTAGTTTAACTGAACCCTTGGGGTGCTGATAAAACATGATGAACGTGTACTGATGCTGTAACACTGTGTACGTGTACTGATGCTGTAACACTGTGTACGTGTACTGATGCTGTAACACTGTGTACGTGTACTGATGCTGTAACACTGTGTACGTGTACTGATGCTGTAACACTGTGTACGCGTACTGATGCTGTAACACTGTGTACGTGTACTGATGCTGTAACACTGTGTACGTGTACTGATGCTGATAAAACATGATGAACGTGTACTGATGCTGTAACACTGTGTACGTGTACTGATGCTGTAACACTGTGTACGCGTACTGATGCTGTAACACTGTGTACGTGTACTGATGCTGTAACACTGTGTACGTGTACTGATGCTGTAACACTGTGTACGTGTACTGATGCTGTAACACTGTGTACGCGTACTGATGCTGTAACACTGTGTACGTGTACTGATGCTGTAACAACGTGTACTGATGCTGTAACACTGTGTACGTGTACTGATGCTGTAACACTGTGTACGTGTACTGATGCTGTAACACTGTGTACGTGTACTGATGCTGTAACACTGTGTACGTGTACTGATGCTGTAACACTGTGTACGTGTACTGATGCTGTAACACTGTGTACGTGTACTGATGCTGTAACACTGTGTACGTGTACTGATGCTGTAACACTGTGTACGTGTACTGATGCTGTAACACTGTGTACATGTACTGATGCTGTAACACTGTGTACGTGTACTGATGCTGTAACACTGTTTCCCAGCTGATCCTTCAATCACCAAACAAACTCAACCCTTGGCTGTTAAAGTCAATCAACATGAACACAATGCAGCCGAGAAATACACATTGAAGAAATAACATAATTTCCTTTGTTTTGAAGAACCAGGGACAACCAAAGGATTGTTATTGCAATGTGCCTCTACGTCCACAGGGAGGCGCTGGATTAGCAGACTTGGATGGATCATGGCTGAGACCTCTCCATGTTGGTCATGATGTCATGAATGTTTGATGTCACTTCAATCCACTGACCTCCTTCTTATTTCCTCAGAGACATATGGCTGAGAGCTTCAGGCCATGCCTGAGTGGAACTGGCTGTGTGTGTGTGTGTGTGTGTGTGTGTGTGTGCGTGCATTTTTATTGTCACGTTCTGACCTTTATTTCCTTTGTTTTGTCATTATTTAGTATGGTCAGGGCGTGAGTTGGGGTGGGCAGTCTATGTTTGTTTTTCTATGATTTGGGTATTTCTATATTTTGGCCTAGTATGGTTCTCAATCAGAGGCAGGTGTCATTAGTTGTCTCTGATTGAGAATTATACTTAGGTAGCCTGGGTTTCACTGTGTGTTTGTGGGTGATTGTTCCTGTCTCTGTGTTTGCACCAGATAGGGCTGTTTTGGGTTTTCACGTTTCTTCTTTTATTAGTTTGTTCATGTGTAGAGTCTTTATAAATTAAACATGAATAGAAACCACGCTGCATTTTGGTCCGCCTCTCCTTCAAGTCAAGAAAACCGTTACATTTATATTTATATATACAGTGCATTCACATCAAATCAAATCAAATTTATTTATATAGCCCTTCGTACATCAGCTGATATCTCAAAGTGCTGTACAGAAACCCAGCCTAAAACCCCAAACAGCAAGCAATGCAGGTGTAGAAGCACAGAAAGTATTCAGACCACTTGACTTTTTCCACATTTTGTTACGTTACAGCCTTATTCTAAAATTGATTATATTTTTCCCCCTCGTCAATCTACACACAATACCCCATAATGACATAGCAAAAACAGTTTTTTACACATTTTTGCAAATGTATTAAAAATAAAAATCTTAAATATCACATTTACATAAGTATTCAGATCCTTACACAGTATCTTGTTGAAGCACCTTCTCGAAGCCACTCCTGCATTGTCTTGGCTGTTTGCTTAGGGTCGTTGTCCTGTTGGAAGGTGAACCTTCACCACAGTCTTAGGTCCTGAGTGCTTTGGAGCAGGTTTTCATCAATGATCTCTCTGTATGTTGCTCCGTTCATCTTTCCCTCAATGCTGACTAGTCTCCCAGTCCCTGCCACCGACAAACATCCCCACAGTATGATGCTGCCACCACCATGCTTCACCGTAGGGATGGTGCCAGGTTTCCTCCAGACGTGACCCTTGGCATTCAGGTCAAAGAGTTCAATCTTGGTTTTAGCAGACCAGAGAATCTTGTTTCTCATGGTCTGAGAGCCTTTTGGCAACCTCCAAGAGGGCTGTTATGTGCCTTTTACTGAGGAGTGGCTTCCGTCTGGCCACTCTACTACAAAAGCCTGATCACTGCCAAAGGTGCTTCAACAAAGTACTGAGTAAAGGGTCTGAATACTTATGTAAATGTTTTATTTCAGTTTTTATTTGTAATACATTTGCAAACATTTTTAAAAAGCAGTTTTTTCTACGTCATTATGGGGCATTGTGTGTAGATTGTAGAAGTAATTTTTCTATTTTATAAATCAATTTTAGAATAAGGCTGTAATGTAACAAAATGTGAAAAAAGTCAATCGGTCTGAATACTTCCCGAATGCACTGTATATCCTGTTTGTGTGTGTGTGTGTGTGTGTGTGTGTGTGTGTGTGTGTGTGTGTGTGTGTGACAAACCAAGGGCGGCATTCATAACTTGGAGTATCCTTTTCATGGCAGTACAAGTCCCTCCCCAGGCTTTTCAGAAAAAGAGTCCAATCTCGACAGCTTCCCAACAGTACAACTTTACCAACTATTCTCAATTAGTGTGTAATTTACTAATGTAGACTTTCTTCCAGAGATTTCTTCTATTAGCTAAACTCATCATCTCCTGTTTGATTTCCCATAGGTCCTCAATACTCAACAGACATGTCAGATGTCAGTTTTAATCAGAAATATTCATTACTCATTAGCTGAGGGAAAGTGGGCAACACATCTGATCACATATTAAAACAAAGCCTGATATCATCTTGTAGAAGCATGTTGGGCCTCAGTGTAAATCTTATAGGATTATGCCATTAATAAATCGGTTATGGAATTCGAAGTCTTTGAATATTAATAAATAGAGGACAAAGGGAGGGCACCAGGCAGACGCCAGGGTGAATCTGGATCACAATTCTGAGATGGTGTGAATGAGCCCTTGGGTTGAACCAGGCCCTCTGGGCATTCAGTGCACTGGTTGGTTCCCTTTAAGGGTTAAAGACAAAACACTTCCAATTACAGACCTTCTCATGATGTCATCTGGCAACAGCCACACAACACATTATCACCAGAGACTCTCTAACACAGGGCTGTTATAACCTGCTGTGTTCACCAGAGACTCTCTAACACAGGACTGTTATAACCTGCTGTGTTCACCAGAGACTCTCTAACACAGGGCTGTTATAACCTGCTGTGTTCACCAGAGACTCTCTAACACAGGGCTGTTATAACCTGCTGTGTTCACCAGAGACTCTCTAACACAGGACTGTTATACTCTGCTGTGTTCACCAGAGACTCTCTAACACAGGGCTGTTATAACCTGCTGTGTTCACCAGAGACTCTCTAACACAGGACTGTTATACTCTGCTGTGTTCACCAGAGACTCTCTAACACAGGACTGTTATACCCTGCTGTGTTCACCAGAGACTCTCTAACACAGGGCTGTTATACCCTGCTGTGTTCACCAGAGACTCTCTAACACAGGACTGTTATAACCTGCTGTGTTCACCAGAGACTCTCTAACACAGGACTGTTATAACCTGCTGTGTTCACCAGAGACTCTCTAACACAGGACTGTTATACTCTGCTGTGTTCACCAGAGACTCTCTAACACAGGACTGTTATAACCTGCTGTGTTCACCAGAGACTCTCTAACACAGGACTGTTATACTCTGCTGTGTTCACCAGAGACTCTCTAACACAGGACTGGAGTACCCTGCTGTGTTCACCAGAGACTCTCTAATACAGGACTGTTATACTCTGCTGTGTTCACCAGAGACTCTCTAACACAGGACTGTTATACTCTGCTGTGTTCACCAGAGACTCTCTAACACAGGACTGTTATACCCTGCTGTGTTCACCAGAGACTCTCTAACACAGGACTGTTATACCCTGCTGTGTTCACCAGAGACTCTCTAACACAGGACTGGAGTACCCTGCTGTGTTCACCAGAGACTCTCTAACACAGGACTGGAGTACCCTGCTGTGTTCACCAGAGACTCTCTAATACAGGACTGGAGTACCCTGCTGTGTTCACCAGAGACTCTCTAACACAGGACTGGAGTACCCTGCTGTGTTCACCAGAGACTCTCTAACACAGGACTGGAGTACCCTGCTGTGTTCACCAGAGACTCTCTAACACAGGACTGGAGTACCCTGCTGTGTTCACCAGAGACTCTCTAACACAGGACTGGAGTACCCTGCTGTGTTCACCAGAGACTCTCTAATACAGGACTGGAGTACCCTGCTGTGTTCACCAGAGACTCTCTAACACAGGACTGGAGTACCCTGCTGTGTTCACCAGAGACTCTCTAACACAGGACTGGAGTACCCTGCTGTGTTCACCAGAGACTCTCTAACACAGGACTGGAGTACCCTGCTGTGTTCACCAGAGACTCTCTAACACAGGACTGGAGTACCCTGCTGTGTTCACCAGAGACTCTCTAATACAGGACTGGAGTACCCTGCTGTGTTCACCAGAGACTCTCTAACACAGGACTGGAGTACCCTACTGTGTTCACCAGAGACTCTCTAACACAGGACTGGAGTACCCTGCTGTGTTCACCAGAGACTCTCTAACACAGGACTGGAGTACCCTACTGTGTTCACCAGAGACTCTCTAACACAGGACTGGAGTACCCTACTGTGTTCACCAGAGACTCTCTAACACAGGACTGGAGTACCCTACTGTGTTCACCAGAGACTCTCTAACACAGGGATGTTATACCCTGCTGTGTTCACACTTAGACACACAGCAACTCTACACACTGATAGGGAAACAAATGCAAAAACACACACACACACACACACACACACACACACACACACACACACACACACACACACACACACACACACACACACACATACACACACACTGATTGGTGAGAAACACAAACACACCATTAAGTACATTCTCTTTATACATGTTTACATAATATCTGTAGAACTAATACCTCAGATTCACCTGGTTACATCATATCTGTAGAACTAATACCTCAGATTCACCTGGGGGTTACATCATATCTGTAGAACTAATACCTCAGATTCACCTGGTTACATCATATCTGTAGAACTAATACCTCAGATTCACCTGAAGGTTACATCATATCTCTAGAACTAATACCTCAGATTCACCTGAAGGTTACATCATATCTCTAGAACTAATACCTCAGATTCACCTGGTTACATCATATCTCTAGAACTAATACCTCAGATTCACCTGGTTACATCATATCTGTGGAACTAATACCTCAGATTCACCTGGTTACATCATATCTGTGGAACTAATACCTCAGATTCACCTGGTTACATCATATCTGTGGAACTAATACCTCAGATTCACCTGGTTACATCATATCTGTGGAACTAATACCTCAGATTCACCTGGTTACATCATATCTGTAGAACTAATACCTCAGATTCACCTGAAGGTTACATCATATCTGTAGAACTAATACCTCAGATTCACCTGGTTACATCATATCTGTAGAACTAATACCTCAGATTCACCTGAAGGTTACATCATATCTGTAGAACTAATACCTCAGATTCACCTGGTTACATCATATCTGTAGAACTAATACCTCAGATTCACCTGGTTACATCATATCTGTAGAACTAATACCTCAGATTCACCTGAAGGTTACATCATATCTGTAGAACTAATACCTCAGATTCACCTGGTTACATCATATCTGTAGAACTAATACCTCAGATTCACCTGAAGGTTACATCATATCTGTAGAACTAATACCTCAGATTCACCTGAAGGTTACATCATATCTGTAGAACTAATACCTCAGATTCACCTGAAGGTTACATCATATCTGTAGAACTAATACCTCAGTTTCACCTAGTTACATCATATCTGTAGAACTAATACCTCAGATTCACCTGGTTACATCATATCTGTAGAACTAATACCTCAGATTCACCTGAAGGTTACATCATATAGAACCAATCTCAGATTCACCTGGTTAACTATCTGTAGAACTAACACCTCAGATTCACCTGGTTACATCATATCTGTAGAACTAATACCTCAGATTCACCTGAAGGTTACATCATATCTGTAGAACCAATACCTCAGATTCACCTGGGGGTTACATCATATCTGTAGAACTAATACCTCAGATTCACCTGAAGGTTACATCATATCTGTAGAACTAATACCTCAGATACACCTGAAGGTTACATCATATCTGTAGAACTAATACCTCAGATTCACCTGAAGTTTACATCATATCTGTAGAACTAATACCTCAGATTCACCTGAAGGTTACATCATATCTGTAGAACTAATACCTCAGATTCACCTGAAGTTTACATCATATCTGTAGAACTAATACCTCAGATTCACCTGAAGGTTACATCATATCTGTAGAACTAATACCTCAGATTCACCTGAAGTTTACATCATATCTGTAGAACTAATACCTCAGATTCACCTGGTTACATCATATCTGTAGAACCAATACCTCAGATTCAACTGGTTACATCATATCTGTAGAACCAATACCTCAGATTCACCTGGGGTTACATCATATCTGTAGAACCAATACCTCAGATTCACCTGAAGGTTACATAATATCTGTAGAACTAATACCTCAGATTCACCTGAAGGTTACATAATATCTGTAGAACTAATACCTCAGATTCACCTGAAGGTTACATAATATCTGTAGAACTAATACCTCAGATTCACCTGAAGGTTACATAATATCTGTAGAACTAATACCTCAGATTCACCTGAAGGTTACATCATATCTGTAGAACCAATACCTCAGATTCACCTGAAGGTTACATAATAGTTGACAACTCAACCAAATGTAAATCAAAAGTAGACGTTGAAATGACATCTGTGCTCAGTGGGATCTCTCTCTCCACAACGCCTGAATCTACCCAGCATGGCAGTGGGGGTGGATTTTCCCATGGTTAAACTGTGACTGGTGACATCATTTTGCCTACCATACTTCTTCTACTCATGTTTTTCCCTTCTTCCCTGTACGAGAGTCATAGCCTCTGTATGCTATTTCCATTCCACTACTCCAGCCCTACTGACATATTTTATTTGAATTATTTTATTTCCCCTTTGTTTAACCAGGTAGGCTAGTTGAGAAGAAGTTCTCATTTGCAATTGCGACCTGCCCAAGATAAAGCATAGCAGTTCGACACATACAACAACACAGAGTTACACATGGAGTAAAACAGACATACAGTCAATAATACAGTAGAAAAATAAGTCTATATACAATGTGAGCAAATGAGGTGAGAAGGGAGGTAAAGGCAATAAAAAGGCCATGGTGGTGAAGTAAATACAATACAGCAGGTAAAACACTGGAATGGTAGATTTGCAGAAGGTGAATGTGCAAAGTAGAAAGACTGGATAGTATAGCATTTGTGTATTTATTTATAATAATGTGTAGTATTTCATAAAACAAGGCAGAGTTCAGGTGATGCACACAATATTGCTCCTGTATGTCTGTGTGTAATGCTGTGAACATATTCATAGACTCAAAATCAAAACCAGATTTGTAAGCCAATGAATAACAGCCAACAAATGCTATTACAACCATAACACTGCATTTTCAGACAGGTGTTGTGGACGGATTGTGTATCAAACAGGTGGTTGTTTAGTTTTTCTTCTTAGCCAGCCATTAGATGACATTACCTTAGTCAATAACCAGAATGAATGTTGACTGAATTATTTGTTTTCTGCTTTTTAACAAAAGACAGGACCTGTTCTGACAGAAGAAGGCTATTTTAATTATACATTCTTAACTAACTCTTCTTTGAAAAGATATAGTAGCTTTATGTACATTTTTGTAAATACAGATACCCAGATATTTATAAGTGTGGACACGATCAATGAGGGCACCGTCCAAAGTAGGTATGTATTAATCATCAGATACATTTTCACATGATTTGGAAAATAACATATACTTGTTTTTACCTGCATTAAGTAACCATTTCAGTTCAACAAAAGTGTTCTGCAGGGCAATAAAGACAGATTAAAGCTCTGATAGAGTCTGGTCAGCTGTGGGGGCAATAGCATGCACCACAGTGTCATCTGCATTCAGGTGACAAGATTGTTAATGTGTGAAAAGAACAGGACCGAGAATCAATCCCTGTGGGACTCTATGTTACATCCAGAAAACCTGATTTAACAGCATCAGTAAACGCACACTGTATTCTGTCCTTTAACACAGTTTCAAACCAGCCTGGTCATGTGATCAATTGATGAAAGCCTTTGAATAAGTAATGCGCAATCCACAGTGTTGAAGGCTTTAGACAGGTCAAAAAAAAGGTCTGCACAATGTGTTTTCTCATCCAAACAATTAAAGACATCATTTAAAACCAAAGAAGTATCAGAGATGGTGCTATGACCTGGTCTGGAACCTGACTGGTGTACATTTAGAATACATTTCATTGTTATAAAATATCTAAACTGAGTATTTACCAAGGATTCTAGAATCTTTGCTGGGCAATAGAGTTTGGAAATGGGACTATAATTATTTAGGTCATACGGGTCAACACTTTTGTGAAGGGGAGTATATGAGCCGCCTTTCAGACCCTGTGGATAGTACTTAGAAATAAATGTAGGGTTAAAAATACGTGTTGGAGATTCTGCAATCAGACGAGCAGAAAGCTGCTTCGAGGAGGGCTGCGAAAGTAGCCCAAGTAGCATGGGAAAGTAGCCCAAGTAGCATGGGAAAGCAGCCCAAGTAGCATGGGAAAGTAGCCCAAGTCTTACACCGAAACACATGAGCCAATTATGAGGCAATCGAACAGATAAAAGCCATGAGCTCAGCCAGATGAATTACAACACAGTAAGCTGAATGACTGGATACCCCATAACAAAAGAGCCATTGATGCCTGATCCAAGTGAAAGCTGTAGAATGCTTTGGGACCATGACAGGGACAGGGTGGGGCATTCTAGGTAGTGTAGTATAACTTGGCATGAGGTGGAAGAGAGGGACCATGACAGGGACAGGGTGGGGCATTCTAGGTAGTGTAGTATAACTTGGCATGAGGTGGAAAGAGAGGGACCATGACAGGGACAGGGTGGGGCATTCTAGGTAGTGTAGTATAACTTGGCATGAGGTGGAAAGAGAGGGACCATGACAGGGACAGGGTGGGGCATTCTAGGTAGTGTAGTATAACTTGGCATGAGGTGGAAAGAGAGGGACCATGACAGGGACAGGGTGAGGCATTCTAGGTAGTGTAGTATAACTTGGCATGAGGTGGAAAGAGAGGGACCATGACAATAAAGAATGGAAGATCTTGGAGCAGAGCGGTCTTGTTCACAACTTGTCCCATCAAAGACCATCGTTGATGGAACTAACAACTAACGACAATGAGAAATCCCTCATAACTGCCAATATGGTATTAATACGGTGTATCTGCAACATTTTAATGGAGTGGCTTTCATATTTCACCATATTTCACCTGGTGAAAATGCAGAAACTGATGTATCTATGCCTTCTTCTCTCCTATTCAATAAATAGCTGTCAAATACTAGAGCAGAAAATTCCCCACAGTGGTTTTCCATTATAGTGTGTGTCCCACCCTTTTCATTCCTATAACTGCTTTTCCTAATTAGAATATTGGTTCTGCATCTCTGCAGTATTTTTACACCCTGTACCAGCTGCAGGTCTCATTCTTGTACCCTGGTTTGGACTCTATTCCACTACTACAAATGAAACAACATTGGCAGGGTAGCCTAGTGGTTTGAGCATTGGGCTAGTAACTGAAAGGTTGCAAGTTCAAATCCTCTGAGCTGACAATGCCCTGGTGAGAGAGCAAATGTTCTTGTGAGATGAAATCCCACATCATTAGCTCATTGTTATGGTTGTATCCTGAAAACATCTTAAACAAACGCAAATGCAGCTACTTTGTTGTTATTCTGGCTACACTGTTTGATGTGACTGTGTTAGCTAAAGTTGTCTAGCTAGCAAGCAAGGGATAAGAATGTTTCCAGCCATCATGGCAACAGAACATTTAGAACAAACGACTGGATCGTGTCCATAGATTTAGAACAAAAATACTTAACTACTGGGTCGCGTCTCTGGCAACCGAACCGATAGAATGAAAGACCAGCCGGCTTGGGTAGCAACCCTAGATTTGTGTTGGGGGTATATCCCGTGGAAGGATGAAATGGTATGAATAAATTAATAAAAATATATATTTTTATGAAAATATGTCAATCATTGTTTGAATATGTTGGTACCCGTATTGTATAATTGTGATAATGCCCTTGAAGCAGGAGTTTGGAGGATATATTGACACGGTTTGGCGGCCCTTGACTTCATCTCTGGCCTAACAACACCCGTGCCAATATATCCTCCCAACACCGGCCTCTCTGGCATCATCGTTTAAGGAGATGATGGGTCTCAATCACATCCTCTCTTTGAGACCAATCAAAACTGTTATTAGGCCTAATGGCTCTAAATCCCAAATCACTTATCAACACCAATCTTATTGATCTAATTGGACAAATATGTTTTCTAGAGTAGCATCAGTTGTTGTCAGGGTATACAGATGATGTCACTCATTGTTTAGTATGAAACCCATCTGCACCCTGGGATATAAAAGACCAACTACTATTTACTGAGTCCTGTCTCCTCAAGACAGACTTTGCCAAGATACTTCCACTGCTTCTGGCTGCAAAGCCTTTTATCCAGAGTGCAGGCCAAATCAAACTGTTACCAGAGGGCAGAGAGTTCAGGTCTTGATATGGTAATTCAGCAAGATGCTGTTATCCAAAGCAACTTTCTGTTAACATACAGTATATGTTTCTATGCCCAGTGACTTAAAGCCCAGCTTTGGTGTGGCACGCACTATGTGTGGTGTGGCAATGGCACGCACTATGTGTGGTGTGGCACGCACTATGTGTGGTGTGGCACTATGGCACGCACTATGTGTGGTGTGGCAAGCACTATGTGTGGTGTGGCACTATGGCACTATGTGTGGTGTGGCAAGCACTATGTGTGGTGTGGCAAGCACTATGTGTGGTGTGGCAAGCACTATGTGTGGTGTGGCAAGCACTATGTGTGGTGTGGCAAGCACTATGTGTGGTGTGGCAAGCACTATGTGTGGTGTGGCAAGCACTATGTGTGGTGTGGCAAGCACTATGTGTGGTGTGGCAAGCACTATGTGTGGTGTGGCAAGCACTATGTGTGGTGTGCAAGCACTCTGTGTGGTATGGCAAGCACTATGTGTGGTGTGGCAAGCACTATGTGTGGTGTGGCAAGCACTCTGCTCCAATCAACTGAAGCAGTTACATTTTACATTTCCCCCATTGATGCTTTTTATTTTACCAGGCAAGTCAGTTAAAGAACAAATTCTTAATATCAATTAGGGCCTAGGAACAGTGGGTTAACTGGTCTAGGAACAGTGGGTTAACTGCCTTGTTCAGGGGTAGAAATACATTTTCGTACCTAGGGCACTGTTCACAATCACTTCAAACTGAAGCTGGATCTACAGAAAACTGGCTGCATTTCGTGTTTTCTATGGACATTTGTTCGTATATATCCATCAACATTTGTCTGATTCATGAGTTCGACTGGCTAAGGAAAGCTGCCATCCTGTCTGTCTCGTCCCGACTCCTGACACGTTCACTACCATGGGACAGCTGGAGATCAAAATTCTATATTGAAACAATGTTGCAAATGTCAGAGAGACAGACAGCAAGATTATTACAGATCTCTGCTGTTGAAAACCAGATGCTCATCTAAAAGACATGGGAGATAATGTTGCATCTGCCTGGGCAGATGAGACAGTGGATTGGTCCAGTGGTCCAGTCAGGTGGAACAGAGTAAATAGGCATTTTAACGTCATAGATTTAGCCGGTGGTAGTTACTGGAATAGACACCGGCTGGAATGCGGTTTTAACCAAACAGCATCCAGGATTAGAGCCACCCGGTGTATAAGTAGTAAATATATATACAATCACACAACACAGTATTATCCTAACTCCATGTTAAACCTAAAGGTGAGTGTTCAAAGCTCTCCAGAAAAGGTTTGCTTTGTAGAACAGTAAAACATAAATATCATACGTCATCCAAATGTATTTCCAGTAATCATTGGAATCATTAATGAAAACCAGACTCCTCTTCAGGTAAAATCAACATTTTCCCTCCACAGTCCATACTTTTAAGGTCTTTGAAAGCTACACATTTTCCATTACAACAATGTCCTTCAGGATATTTAAGTGCAAGTCTTGCGTACCATTGTTAGCTACAATGTTGGATTTGGTATCTGGTTGAGGAGTATGGGGTTGGCACTGGTCTTTACAGGGTTAGGGTTGGCACTGGTCTTTACAGGGTTAGGCTTAGGGTTGACACTGGTCTTTACAGGGTTAGGCTTAGGGTTGGCACTGGTCTTTACAGGGTTATATTAGGAGTCAATCACACCGCACCACATGTGTGGTGATCGTTGTTACGTAAAATGGCTGCCGTGGCACCTCCCAAATGGGCACTACACATTGGTGGTGGAAGGGGTGAAACAATGTCATGTGCTTTGACTTTGAGAAAAGGACAACCTAAAGTGCAAAAATACAAATCATTCTCAGAGTAGATGTTTCAGAGAGATATGCAGCCCAGAGAACGTAATGCCTCACTGTTGGCCTGCTGCCATGGTTACCTGGGAAACAGGGATAACGATAAAGGACCCTCCACCGGCACTCTCCGTGACGATGGCCAGGAACTTGGCATTGACGGCACAGAAGTGGTTGTCATGGACGTTCTTGGTGATGGGAATGCCGTCAAAGCAGTGCTCCCGGTTGGCCACTTTGCCGTAGACGTTTGAAACTTGGAGCTTCGGTATGTCGGACGCCATGACATCTGATGGAGAAGAGATGGAGAGATATTAAGGAGGGAAGTTCAGAAAGGAGTTTCTGCAATACCAGCACTGGGCTGTATTGAAGGCACCAGTTAGTTGCTGTTTTATCATGTTCAATGTGCTGACATGGTGGTTTTCTGGTTACTGTATATGCTGATCCATGTGAGCAGAAGGTCAGCTGATTAGTTGACAGGTTAGTGGGCATTCATGGTTAATAGCTTAGATCAACCGGCTGGTTGAACATAATTATGGATTATTTTAGATTTAGGGAAAAAACACAAAATGATCATACCACCTTAGAGTATTAAAGGAAAACGCCACCAAAAAAGTATATTTTGGTATTTTGGTCCATTGTTAAAATAGTCCCAAAATGTTTTGATGGTCAGCTATCAACTTTCAAAATATAGAAATCATCTCTGTGTGATGCATTTTGTATCATATGACGCAAAACGCATCATCATATGGTGATGATTTCTGTATTTTGAAAGTTTTATATCTTGAAAAAATGATTGCTGAAAAGCTAAACATTTTGAGATTATGTCAACAATGGACTAATGAAACAAATACCAAAATATTGTTTTTGGGTGGAATTCTCCTTTAACTTCGAGATTGCTGTTCCAAAATCCCTAGAGAAACCCCCATTAGTAAAGATAATAAAGAGGAGTGTTGCTGTTCCAAAATCCCTAGAGAAACCCCCATTAGTAAAGACAGTAAAGAGGAGTGTTGCTTTCTTCAAAATCCCTTCTGTCCACCCCTATAGTTCAGAGTAATTTTATCAGTACTGTCACGGCAATTCAAATCCCATGTTAGTCAGAGTGTGAAATGTTTGCAGTGTGGCAAATATTCAACGCCACAAGAAAATATTTAACAGAAAATAGCGAGTAAGTAAATAAAGGGAGACAAGAGCAGTCCCTCACAAGTGATTTGAGTCTGAAATCAGCAACTACTAACAAGGAGGCGTCTCCATGAAAGGATTCCTTTGTGACACATATGTCCTGAGCTTGGACCCATGAAACCTTGCAAAACAGTAAGCCAGCCACTTCACTTCCCAGCGAGGGAAGTGGTCGACTCCATCATAAAAACACTCAAACCACTACTTTTGTTTGTCGTTACCCACAAGCATGTACTGGCCGAATTTCTGCCTTGCAGCGTGAGATACATCTACATCTATCTGTCTAGTGTGACCCCAGACGGGTCACACTAGTCCTAATCACAGGTGTAGAGCTGGATGGCCCTTAGACACTGATCCAAGGACAGTTTTGAGGTTTGTCCCACTAATGATCGATGATACATCAGGGAGGGTGAATAGATCCTAGGTGTGGGTAAAGGGAACGCCTGCTTGTAGACAGCGGCAGGTGGACTAGTGGTTAGAGCGTTGGGCCAGTAACTGAAAGATTGCTGGATCGAATCCCAGAGCTGACAAGATACAAATCTGTTGTTCTGCCCCTAAACAAGGCAGTTAACCCACTGGTAGGCTGTCATTGTAAATAATCATTTATTCTTAACTGACTGGTTAAATACATACACAGAAAAAAAACAGACAGGAAGTTCTTCTGGAAAGGAGATTTACGACACTGTCAGATCTGTGACAAGATGACATCACCACAGCCACAATTCAGCATTGTTCTGGGGTGGGAACAGTGCTGTGTGCAAATAGAGATGTCCCTGTTGCCATGGTCTCTTCCTGTCCTACAGACTGCAGTCTACATCTGGTCTTCAGCCGGTGGAGACCAAGCGGTGCACACAATCCAGTAATCACTCCCATCCCACCCACAGGCAGACCAGTAATCACTCTCACCCATCCCACCCACAGGCAGACCAGTAATCACTCCCATCCCACCCACAGGCAGACCAGTAATCACTCCCATCCCACCCACAGGTAGACCAGTAATCACTCCCATCCCACCCACAGGTAGACCAGTAATCACTCCCATCCCACCCACAGGCAGACCAGTAATCACTTTCACCCATCCCACCCACAGGCAGACCAGTAATCACTCCCATCCCACCCACAGGCAGACCAGTAATTCTCTCACCCATCCCACCCACAGGCAGACCAGTAATCACTCCCACCCATCCCACCACAGGCAGACCAGTAATCACTCCCACCCATCCCACCCACAGGCAGACCAGTAATCACACCCATCCCACCCACAGGCAGACCAGTAATCACTCCCATCCCACCCACAGGTAGACCAGTAATCACTCTAACCCATCCCACCCACAGGCAGACCAGTAATCACTCCCATCCCACCCACAGGTAGACCAGTAATCACTCTAACCCATCCCACCCACAGGCAGACCAGTAATCACTCCCATCCCACCCACCGACAGACCAGTAATCACTCTGTCATGAAGGTGAAGGAGTGTGGTGCGGCATTGATATAGCTGGAGCTCGACATGTCCACAGACAGACCAGTAATCACTCTGTCATGAAGGTGAAGGAGTGTGGTGCGGCATTGATATAGCTGGAGCTCGACATGTCCACAGACAGACCAGTAATCACTCTGTCATGAAGGTGAAGGAGTGTGGTGCGGCATTGATATAGCTGGAGCTCGACATGTCCACAGACAGCCGCTGTCACAGCACTTTTTGTATGTTGATTCTCACCTCTGAGTGCTGTGGGAGTAACAAAATGGTACTCATTCCACTCACTGCACATCTCAATTCCTTTCCTTCCTCGTTTACCCCCTCCTTCCTCTCAAAAGCAGAGTTAAAGAAGCTACCCCTAGAATGACTCTGAGCATAATGCTTAGCTTGTTAAAGTATTGATGTGAAACAGCAGAACAGCAGGAAGAGGCCTCAGGGCAGCAGAGAAAGAGCACTGGCATTGAGTTCTCACCACAAGGACACTCGTTAATTTGTCACCAGTGGATGGCACGCGGGACTGCGTACGCTGCTCTCTGTCTCTCACTGACAGTGCAGTGAGACTAAAGCATGGTGTCTCTCAGCTCCAGTCATGGCAGGGCGTCCCCGTGCTAGCCATAGCCTACACCTAACTCGTCACCATCTAACTGTATATGTGATCCATCCATCTCATAACCCCAGGAGATGGTTATGACAGGACAGGAAATACCCCCAACTCACTCACTCACTCACACACACACACACACACACACACACACACACACACACACACACACACACACACACGCACACACACACACACACACACACACACACACACGCACACACACACACACACAGTAACACACACACACACACACACACACACACACACACACACACACACACACACACACACACAGACACTGCACACACACACACAGCCATCCATAGTATATCTGAATTACTCTCCAAAGACAGTCCTCTCAGTGAAAACAATATCTTACCTTAGTGCTGAGTAGATAGTGACACTATAGCCCGATCTGTCAGGCCCTCTCAAATTACAACCCGCCCCTTTCCTCCCTTTTATAGACCAGCTGCAGTCTGACAGTTTCTCCTAGCTTCTCGACGATACATCCAGTCAACCGGCCTACTATGCTCCGCTCACTCTCATCTGTTTCTCCTTTTCTTACCCGTCTCTCCTATTTCTCCCTTCAAGTCCTGTCCTCCTCCTATGAGCTACCCCTCCCTCTCTCCTGCTCCCTCTCAGCCCCAGACCAGACAGCTGCATGCAGCCCTGGAGCAGCAGTTAACGCTGCCTCTATCCCTCTCACTGCTCTGTACTCCTCTAGATGTGGGCTGCACCACTCCACTCTCTCTTGCCCTCTCTCTCCCTCTCTCTCTCCTCTCTCTCTCACTCTCTTTCAATCTCTCTCTCTCTCTCTCTCTCTCTCTTCTCTTTCTCTCCCTCTCTCTATTCTCTCCCTCTCTCTATTCTCTTGCTCTCTCTCTCTCTCTTTCTCTCTCTCTCTCTCTCTCTCTCTCTATTCTCTTGCTCTCTCTCCCTCCCTCTCTCATATACATCCATCTCTCTCTCATTGATCTCTCTCGCTCTATCTCTCTTTCTCTCCCCCTGTTTCTGACCTCTATGCCTGTTTCTCTCCCTCTCTCTATTCTCTTGCCTGTTTCCCTCTCTCTCCTCTGCCTGTTTCCCTCTGTTTCCTCTCTCTACACATCTGTTTCCCTATCTCTATGCCTGTTTTCTCTTGCTCTCATGTTTCTCCCTCCCTCTCTATACCTGTTTCCCTACATACCATCTGCCTGTCTCTCTCTCTCTCTCTCTCTCTCTCTCTCTATTCTCTTGCTCTCAGCTCTCTCTCTCTGTTTCTCTCTATCTATTCTCTTGCTCTCTCTCCCTCCCTCCTATATACATATCTCTCTCTCTCTCTCTCTCGCTGTGTCTCATTGTGCCAGCCCTATCACTAGCTGGGACTGTAGACACATGCTACACATTGATAACTATTGAAAGACGTTCTTGGTATTGAATCTTCATACTCTCTTGTTTGCAAATAGCCTGTTTCCCTATGCCTGTTTCCCTATGCCTGTTTCCCTATGTCTGTTTCCCTATGCCTGTTTCCCTATGCCTGTTTCCCTATGCCTGTTTCCCTATGCCTGTTTCCCTATGCCTGTTTCCCTACACATGTGTCCCTATGCCTGTTTCCCTACACATGTTTCCCTACACATGTTTCCTATGTCACACATGTTTCCCCTGTCTCCCTCACATGTTTCCCATGCCTGTTTCCCTATGCCTGTTTCCTACACATGTTTCCCTGCCTGTTTCCCTATACATGTTTCCACATGCCTGTTTCCCTATGCCTGTTTCCCTATGCCTGTTTCCCTATGCCTGTTTCCCTACACATGTGTCCCTATGCCTGTTTCCCTACCATGTTTCCTATGTTTCCCTATGCCTGTTTCCCTACACATGTTTCCCTATGCCTGTTTCCCTACACATGTTTCCCTACACATGTTTCCCTATGCCTGTTTCCCTACACATGTTTCCCCTATGCCTGTTTCCCTACACATGTGTCCCTATGCCTGTTTCCCTACGTGTCTATGTTTCCCTACACATGTTTCCCTATGCCTGTTTCCCTACACATGTTTCCCTACTATGCCTGTTTCCCTACACATGTTTCCCTATGCCTGTTTCCCTACTCATGTTTCCCTACGCCTGTTTCCCTACACATGTTTCCCTATGCCATGTTTCCCTACACATGTTTCCCTACACCTGTTTCCCTACACATGTGTCCCTATGCCTGTTTCCCTACACATGTGTCCTATGCCTGTTTCCCTATGCATGTGTTTGCCTGTTTCCTACACATGTTTCCCTATACACATGTGTCCCTACTGTTTCCCTACACATGTTTCCCTATGCCTGTTTCACCTACACATGTTTCCTATGCCTGTTTCCCTACACATGTTTCCTCTATGCCTGTTTCCCCACATGTTTCCCTATGCCTGTTTCCCTACACATGTTTCCCTATGCCTGTTTCCCTCACACACACCTGTTTCCCTACACATGTGTCCCTATGCCTGTTTCCCTACACATGTTTCCCTATGCCTGTTTTCCCTACACATGTTTCCCTACATGTGTCCCTATGCCTGTTTCCCTACACATTTCCCTAAACATGTTTCCCTATGCCTGTTTCCCTACACATGTTTCCCTATGCCTGTTTCCCTACACTCATGTTTCCCTATGCCTGTTTCCCTACACATGTTTCCCTATGCCTGCCTGTTTCCTACACATGTGTCCCTATGCCTGTTTCCCTACACATGTTTCCCTACACATGTGTCCTATGCCTGTTTCCCTACACATGTTTCCCTACACCTGTTTCCCTACACATGTGTCCCTATGCCTGTTTCCCTACTCCATGTTTTCCCTACACATGTGTCCCTATGCCTGTTTCCTACACATGTTTCCCTACACCTGTTTCCCTACACATGTGTTTCCCTATGCCTGTTTCCCTACACATGTTTCCCTATGCCTGTTTCCCTACACATGTTTCCCTATGCCTGTTTCCCTACACATGTTCCCTATGCCTGTTTCCCTATGTCCCTTGCCCCTACACATGTTTCCCTACACATGTTTCCCTACACATGTTTCCCTACACACATGTGTTTCCCTACACATGTTTCCCTACCTGTTTCCCTACACATGTTTCCCTATGCCTGTTTCCCTACACACATGTGTCCCTACGCCTGTTTCCCTACACATGTGTCCCTATGCCTGTTTCCCTAAATGTGTCCCATGTTTCCCTATGCCTGTTTCCCTACACACATGTTTCCTATGCCTGTTTCCTACACATGTTTCCCTATGCACTGTTTCCCTACACATGTTTCCCTATGCCTGTTTCCCTACACATGTTTCCCTACACATGACACCTGTTTCCCTTCCATGTTTCCCTATGCCTGCATGTTTCCCTACACATGTTTCCCTACACATGTTTCCCATGCCTGTTTCCCTACACATGTGTCCCTATGCCTGTTTCCCTACTCCCATGTTTCCCTACACATGTTTCCCTATGTTTCCTGTTTCCCTACACATGTTTCCCTACGCCTGTTTCCCTACACATGTGTTTCCCTATGCCTGTTTCCCTACACATGTTTCCCTACACATGTGTCCCTATGTGTCCCTGCCTGTTTCCCTACATGTTTCCTATGTTTCCCTACACCTGTTTCCCTACACATGTGTCCCTATGCCTGTTTCCCTACACTCATGTTTCCCTACACATGTTCCCTATGCCTGTTTCCCTACACATGTTTCCCTACACCTGTTTCCCTACACATGTGTCCCTATGCCTGTTTCCCTACACATGTTTCCCTATGCCTGTTTCCCTACACATGTGTCCCTATGCCTGTTTCCCTACACATGTTTCCCTACACATGTTTCCCTATGCCTGTTTCCTACTACACATGCCTTTCCCTACACATGTTTCCCTACACATGTTTCCTACACATGTTTCCCTACACTGTTTCCCTATGCCTGTTTCCCTACACATGTTTCCCTATGCCTGTTTCCTACACATGTTTCCCTACGCCTGTTTCCCTACACATGTGTCCCTATGTGTCCCTATGCCTGTTTCCCTAAACATGTTTCCCTATGCCTGTTTCCCTACACATGTTTCCCTATGCCTGTTTCCCTACATGTTTCATGCCTGTTTTCCCTACGCCTGTTTCCCTACACATGTTTCCCTATGCCTGTTTCCCTACACATGTTTCCCTATGCCTGTTTCCCTACACATGTGTCCCTATGCCTGTTTCCCTACACATGTGTCCCTATGCCTGTTTCCCTATGCCTGTTTCCCTACACATGTTTCCCTATGCCTGTTTCCTACACATGTTTCCCTACCTGTTTCCCTACACATGTTTCCCTATGCCTGTTTCCCTACTGTTTCCATGTTTCCCTATGCCTGTTTCCCTACACATGTTTCCCTACATGCCTGTTTCCCTACACATGTTTCCCTATGCCTGTTTCCCTACACTACGTGTCCCTATGCCTGTTTCCCTACACATGTGTCCCTATGCCTGTTTTAAACATGTTTCCCTACACATGTTTCCCTATGCCTGTTTCCCTACATGTTTCCCTATGCCTGTTTCCCTACACATGTTTCCCTACACATGCCTGTTTCCTACACATGTGTCCCTATGTTTCCCTACACATGTTTCCCTATGCCTGTTTCCCTACACATGTTTCCCTATGCCTGTTTCCCTACACATGTTTCCCTATGCCTGTTTCCCTACACACTGTTTCCCTACGCCTGTTTCCCTACACATGTTTCCCTATGCCTGTTTCCCTACACATGTTTCCCTATGCCTGTTTCCCTACACATGTTTCCCTATGCCTGTTTCCCTACTCATGTTTCCCTATGCCTGTTTCCCTACACATGTTTCCCTACACATGTTTCCCTATGCCTGTTTCCCTACACATGTGTCCCTATGCACATGTTTCCCTACACATGTTTCCCTACACATGTGTCCCTATGCCTGTTTCCCTACACATGTTTCCCTACACCTGTTTCCCTACACATGTGTCCCTATGCCTGTTGCCTGTTTCCTATGCCTTTCCCTCATGTTTCCCTACATGTGTCCCATGTGTCCCTACACCTGTTTCCCTATGCCTGTTTCCCTACACATGTTTCCCTACACACCTGTTTCCCTACACATGTTTCCCATGCCTGTTTCCCTATGCCTGTTCCCTACACATGTTTCCCTACACATGCCTGTTTCCCTACACATGTGTCCCTATGCCTGTTTCCCTACACATGTTTCCCTACATGTGTCCATGTTTCCCTATGCCTGTTTCCCTACACATGTTTCCCTACACTGCCTGTTTCCCTACACATGTTTCCCTACACATGTTTCCCTACACATGCCTGTTTCCCTACACATGTTTCCCTATGCCTGTTTCCCTACACATGTTTCCCTATGCCTGTTTCCCTACACATGTTTCCCTATGCCTGTTTCCCTACACATGTGTCCCTATGCCTGTTTCCCTACACATGTTTCCCTATGCCATGTTTCCCACATGTTTCCCTATGCCTGTTTCCCTACACATGTTTCCCTACACATGTTTCCCTACACATGTTTCCCTATGCCTGTTTCCCACATGTTTCCCTATGCCTGTTTCCCTACACATGTTTCCCTATGCCTGTTTCCCTACACACGTGTCCCTACGCCTGTTTCCCTACACATGTGTCCCTATGCCTGTTTCCCTAAACATGTTTCCCTATGCCTGTTTCCCTACACATGTTTCCCTATGCCTGTTTCCCTACTACATGTTTCCCTATGCCTGTTTCCTACACATGTTTCCCTACATGTTTCCCTATGCCTGTTTCCCTACACATGTTTCCCTATGCCTGTTTCCCTACACATGTGTCCCTATGCCTGTTTCCCTACACATGTGTCCCTATGCCTGTTTCCCTATGCCTGTTTCCCTATGCCTGTTTCCCTATGCCTGTTTCCTATGCCTGTTTCCCTATGCCTGTTTCCCTATGCCTGTTTCCCTATGCCTGTTTCCCTACACATGTGTCCCTATGCCTGTTTCCCTACACATGTTTCCCTATGCCTGTTTCCTATGCCTGTTTCCCTATGCCTGTTTCCCTATACATGTTTCCCTATGCCTGTTTCCCTATGCCTGTTTCCCTATGCCTGTTTCCCTATGCCTGTTTCCCTACACATGTGTCCCTATGCCTGTTTCCCTACACATGTTTCCCTATGCCTGTTTCCCTACACATGTTTCCTGTTTCCCTATGCCTGTTTCCCTACACATGTTTCCCTACACATGTTTCCTATGCCTGTTTCCCTACACATGTTTCCCTACGCCTGTTTCCCTACACATGTGTCCCTATGCCTGTTTCCCTACACATGTTTCCCTATGCCTGTTTCCCTACACATGTTTCCCTATGCCTGTTTCCCTACACACGTGTCCCTATGCCTGTTTCCCTACACATGTTTCCCTATGCCTGTTTCCCTACACATGTTTCCCTATGCCTGTTTCCCTACACATGTTTCCCTACACATGTTTCCCTACACATGTTTCCCTATGCACATGTTTCCCTACACATGTTTCCCTATGCCTGTTTCCCTACACATGTTTCCCTATGCCTGTTTCCCTACACATGTGTCCCTATGTTTCCTATGCCTGCCTGTTTCCCTACACATGTTTCCCTATGCCTGTTTCCCTAAACATGTTTCCCTACACATGTTTCCCTATGCCTGTTTCCCTACTCATGTTTCCCTACACACTACACATGCCTGTTTCCCTACACATGTTTCCCTATGCCTGTTTCCCTACACATGTTTCCCTATGCCTGTTTCCCTACACATGTGTCCCTATGCCTGTTTCCCTACACATGTGTCCCTATGCCTGTTTCCCCATGTTTCCCTACACATGTTTCCCCTGTTTCCCTATGCCTGTTTCCCTACACATGTTTCCCTATGCCTGTTTCCTACACATGTTTCCCTATGCCTGTTTCCCTACACATGTTTCCCTATGCCTGTTTCCCTACACATGTTTCCCTACGCCTGTTTCCCTACACATGTTTCCCTATGCCTGTTTCCCTACACATGTTTCCCTACGCCTGTTTCCCTACACATGTGTCCCTATGCCTGTTTCCCTACACACGTGTCCCTATGCCTGTTTCCCTACACATGTGTCCCTATGCCTGTTTCCCTACACATGTGTCCCTATGCCTGTTTCCCTACGCCTGTTTCCCTACACATGTTTCCCTACGCCTGTTTCCCTACACATGTTTCCCTATGCCTGTTTCCCTACACGTGTCCCTACGCCTGTTTTCCCTACACATGTTTCCCTATGCCTGTTTCCCTACACATGTTTCCCTATGCCTGTTTCCCTACACGTGTCCCTACGCCTGTTTCCCTACACATGTTTCCCTATGCCTGTTTCCCTACACATGTTTCCCTACACATGTTTCCCTATGCCTGTTTCCCTACACATGTTTTTCTGCCTTTGTTTCCTGCCTTTCTTCTCGAAGTTGAATTGTATCTATTTTGGGGGTCATGTTAGCAGTATCTGGATAAAGTTACTGTGAAAACAAGGTAAATAAAAGCCATATTTATCAGTTCCACACTATGAGCAGTTACTACCTTTTTGTTTGGTTGGGCAGCGTAGTGCTATTGAACAATGGGGCCAGGAAAGGTGAGGGGTGCTATTTCTGCTGTGGAAAGTGAGCAAACCTTTCCGTGCTAAACTGTTTGGGTGTTATAATCGTAATCCAGTAGTAACACAATAAATATTTTATGTGAAACATCTGTGATAAGTACTGTCGTTCCAAACATCTCAACCGTAGCGGCTTTCACAAAAGCCCATGTTTTCCTTCCAGGAGATTGCTCTGATTGGGATTTAGTGAAAATAGTCAGGAGGTAAGTTTGGGTCTGTACGCACTAAAAGGTCATTGCTGGGCAGAGAGAGCGAGAGAGCGTGAGAGAGAGTGAGCGAGAGAGACAGAGAGAGAGAAAGGGAGAGAGAGTGAGATAGAGAGTGTATATAGTGTGTTTTTGTTGCATTTGTGTGTCTTTTCTCTCCTGCCCTAACGCCTGAGCGGAGCTCAAAGACAGCTTGGACCCAGCAGCCCCTGGTCTCCCATCCCCCGCCTCCTTGGAATCATAAGACCCTCCTGGCTGTTACCCAGAACCCCCTGTGGCTCCATCCCTCTCTCTGCCCCTCCCCTCACTGCCTTCCTCTCCCTTTCTTCTCCTCCCTCAGGCCTTACAACCCTCTTTCCCATACTGAAGGTCCCCCATTTGATCATTTGCATTCTTCCCAGTCTGACATCAAATAAAATCTAATTCTATTGGTCACATACACATATTTAGCAGATGTTATTGGTCAACAAAGTACTGTAATAAAGAGTACCTAGTCATTAAATACAACAGATTACAAAGTATCTAGCCATTAAATACAATAGAGTACTGTAAAAAAAAGAGTACCTAGTGATTAAATACAACAGATTACTCTAATGCAGAGTACCTAGTCATTAAATACAACAGATTACTCTAATGCAGAGCACCTAGTCATTAAATACAACAGATTACTCTAATACAGAGTACCTAGTCATGAAATACAACAGATTACTGTAATAAAGAGTATCTAGCCATTAAATATAATGGAGTACTGTAATAAAGAGTGCCTAGTCATTAAATACAATAGAGTACTGTAAAAAAAAGAGTACCTAGTCATTAAATATAACGGAGAACTGTAATACAGAGTACCTAGTGATTAAATACAACAGATTACTCTAATGCAGAGTACCTAGTCATTAAATACAACAGATTACTCTAATACAGAGCACCTAGTCATTAAATACAACAGATTACTCTAATACAGAGTACCTAGTCATTAAATACAACAGATCACTGTAATAAAGAGTACCTAGTCATTAAATACAACAGATTATTCTAATGCAGAGTACCTAGTCATTAAATACAACAGATTACTCTAATACAGAGTACCTAGTCATTAAATACAACAGATCACTGTAATAAAGAGTACCTAGTCATTAAATACAACAGATCACTGTAATAAAGAGTACCTAGTCATTAAATACAACAGATCACTGTAATAAAGAGTACCTAGTCATTAAATACAACAGATTATTCTAATGCAGAGTACCTAGTCATTAAATACAACAGATCACTGTAATAAAGAGTACCTAGTGATTAAATACAACAGATTATTCTAATACAGAGTACCTAGTGATTAAATACAACAGATTATTCTAATACAGAGTACCTAGTCATTAAATACAACAGATCACTGTAATAAAGAGTACCTAGTGATTAAATACAACAGATCCAAATGGAGATTTCGATTATATCTCTGACAAGATGGATGACTTATCTTTCCACTAGCATGCCTGTGTGATTTTGTCGCTATTCCTCAACTGGTTGCCATGTACTCTGGACTCTGAACAACAGACAAATATTGTGTGCAGTATCCATGTACAATACAATCCATGCTTGAGGTTGATTTAATTTATGAATACTATATTTATATTACTATATTTACTCAAAAACCCTACCTGTCCAAGACTGTATTCTCTTGGTATGTTAGCCTCCAGTCAAATGGCTTTGATGTCTGAGATCTTTGATCATGGGTGTATTGAATATATGCCTACAGGTCCAACACCTCGTGGCACCTGGCCTCTCAGGGCCATTTTGTGGATGTGACACCTGGCCTCTCAGGGCCATTTTGTAGACGTGACACCTGGCTTCTCAGGGCCATTTTGTAGACGTGACACCTGGCCTCTCAGGACCATTTTGTGGATGTGACACCTGGCCCCTCGGGGCCATTTTGTGGATGTGACACCTGGCCCCTCAGGACCATTTTATGGATGTGACACCTGGCTTCTCAGGACCATTTTGTGGACGTGACACCTGGCCTCTCAGGACCATTTTGTGGACGTGACACCTGGCCTCTCAGGACCATTTTGTGGATGTGACACCTGGCCCCTCGGGGCCATTTTGTGGATGTGACACCTGGCCTCTCAGGACCATTTTGTGGATGTGACACCTGGCTTCTCAGGACCATTTTGTGGACGTGACACCTGGCCTCTCAGGACCATTTTGTGGATGTGACACCTGGCCTCTCAGGACCATTTTGTGGACATGACACCTGGCTTCTCAGGACCATTTTGTGGATCTTGGTCTGTTTGAGGGGAGGTGTGTGTGGGGAGCGGATCTTGGTCTGTTTGAGGGGAGGTGTGCGTAGGGGAGCGGCTTTCACCATAGCTACAGGTCATGATGCTGGGGAAGGTGTAGGGCTCACACCGTCTGCAACCTTACAATGTCTGGTATTTCAATGTGTGATTCCTCTGTGCTTTTATAGGCACTTCTCTCCCTGGGTCTGTAGGGAAGATGGGTATTGGAAGACCTCCAGTATAGGATTCCCACAGGTTCACAGTAGGTTTTTGTCTTGGCTTTGTTCTTTTGTGCTTATGTGTTTATGTGTGTGTGTGTGTGTGTGTGGTTGGGGGGCACTCTGTGTTTATTGAGTTTTTGCCTGCAGTCACTGTTTCTGCCTTACTGTAGTCTCTGTTCCTTCCTGAAAACCTCAAGACTATCAGAATCCTATTGGTCCTGAATCATTCCAATAAAACCTGAAGACTATCAGAATCCTATTGGTCCTGAATCATCCCAGTAAAACCTCAAGACTATCAGAATCCTATTGGTCCTGAATCATCCCAGTATTACTCCAACGGCTGACAGTTTCCTCCTATGACATCCTGTCATGCACGAAGGAAGTACATTTCTCCATGAAGAAATTCCAATTCAATATTACTCAGCTGCAGTCTATGTGATATTGGCAGCTCTACTCGCCAGGTCCAAAGACTGTATGACAGTTTCCAGATGCTGTCGCTTCACAATTCAACTGAATGGCTGAGGATGTGCTGATTAATCCTCTCTATGCCGTTGCCAATAGAGGAAGTGGGTCTGTCGGAAACCAACGAGCTAAGCGTAAAAAGAGAGAAAGAGATCCCCCACCCAGGGCTGCTGTCGCTCTCCTCACCCTGCCCGTAGAGCCGTCTTTGTGAAACTCGCTAAGGGCTATTAGCTATTCCTCCCTTCCCCGGGCCACATGGGTGTTTTGTCAGTTCCGATGACATTCACTCCTCGGCACATGGACTAAATATCACAGAACAGTGACATCCCGCTGGTTCTTTTGGCTGCCACCTCAGTCAGTGACTACATAGGGCCTTTCACATGAACTACAGATGCAGGATCATACTTTGAGCCAGTTTGCGACAGCAGGAAAATAATCCTGCAGCAAAAGGAAATGTGAATTATGATGTGGATTATAATTAATGGACATTTTTGTAGGGGTTGATACATTTTTCAAAGTGAAAATTACAAACTTCAGAAGCCTTTTTAAACCTGAAAAACACTACAAGTTTTATATTTCCTGCATTACAGGAAAGTTCTCTTGCGACAGGGTGATCAAATTAAGATTGTACATCTGTAGAATCTGGTATGAATGCTGTAAATGGTGAAATTCTTTGATATGGTGAGCATGACAAGGCCACAATGGGTTTATGTAAAGGCCATTTGAGCCAACACTGACAGTAGGGCTTTGAGGTCCATGGACTTATTCTACTCAGTATGCATACTCTGTTCGTATTCGTCTGAGGCTGGGTCGGGGAAATACACGTGTGTCCATGCCTGCGTGCGTGTTTATCCATGGATGGATTCTAATCAACCTCTTTGAAACATATTCATCTATCCCAAAATCCAAACACTTAATAGGATTAGCTGTTATGACCAATTATTATTATTATTTTTTACCTTTATTTAACCTGGCAAGTCAGTTAAGAACAAATTCATATTTTCAATGACGGCCTAGGAACAGTGGGTTAACTGCCTGTTCAGGGGCAGAACGACCTTGTCAGCTCAGGGATTTGACCTTGCAACCTTCCGGTTACTAGTCCAACGCTCTAGTCCAACGCTCTAACCACTAGGCTACCCTGTTGCCCCGCAGTGAAATTTCCATATCAATCCCCATGACAGTGTCAAGAAGCCCTCTGAACATCGTGCTACCTAGACCCATACACATGAAATATACCCCAACTGTCCTGCATATCTCCATATGACTGCTATCTTTATATAGTCACCCCACACTTGAGTATGTTATAGTTGACCCTGAGTCTGGGGGTAGACAGGACAGGAGCCAGGTCTGTAGTGTGTTATAGTTGACCCTGGGCCTGAGGGTAGACAGGACAGGAGCCAGGTCTGTAGTGTTATAGTTGACCCTGGGCCTGGGGGTAGACAGGACAGGAGCCAGGTCTGTAGTGTGTTATAGTTGACCCTGGGTCTGGGGGTAGACAGGACAGGAGCCAGGTCTGTAGTGTTATAGTTGACCCTGGGCCTGGTGGTAGACAGGACAGGAGCCAGGTCTGTAGTATGTTATAGTTGACCCTGAGTCTGGGGGTAGACAGGACAGGAGCCAGGTCTGTAGTGTGTTATAGTTGACCCTGGGCCTGGGGGTAGACAGGACAGGAGCCAGGTCTGTAGTATGTTATGTTGACCCTAGTCTGGGGGTGACCCAGGAGCCAGGTCTGTAGGTGTTATAGTTGACCCTGGGCCTGGGGGTAGGACAGGAGCCAGGTCTGTAGTGTTATAGTTGAGCCAGGTCTGTAGTGTGTTATAATTGACCCTGGGTCTGGGGGTAGACAGGACAGGAGCCAGGTCTGTAGTGTTATAGTTGACCCTGGGCCTGGGGGTAGACAGGACAGGAGCCAGGTCTGTAGTGTGTTATAATTGACCCTGGGTCTGGGGGTAGACAGGACAGGAGCCAGGTCTGTAGTGTTATAGTTGACCCTGGGCCTGGGGGTAGACAGGACAAGAGCCAGGTCTGTAGTCTGTTATAGTTGACCCTGGGCCTGGGGGTAGACAGGACAGGAGCCAGGTCTGTAGTGTGTTATAGTTGACCCTGGGCCTGGGGGTAGACAGGACAGGAGCCAGGTCTGTAGTCTGTTATAGTCGACCCTGGGCCTGGGGGTAGACAGGACAAGAGCCAGGTCTGTAGTCTGTTATAGTTGACCCTGGGCCTGGGGGTAGACAGGACAGGAGCCAGGTCTGTAGTGTGTTATAGTTGACCCTGGGCCTGGGGGTAGACAGGACAGGAGCCAGGTCTGTGGGTGTTTCTGCAGCCATGTGCTGTAATTGTATGTTGTGAAGACAGAGCCACTCCTGCTGTTATGTGATGTGGCAGGCAGGAAGTGACTCAGCAATAATGGCAGTAGATGGAGCTGCTCTGGTTAATGCTAATGGCTGCTCTCAACAGGAGAGGAGAGGAAAGCCCCCACCTCCTCCACAGGCTCCCAGAAACGGGTGTTAATGGAGATCAAAGTACCCACAGCCACATGCAGAGGACACAGCAAGGAGCCACAGAGACACCCGAATGCACCTAACAGTGCAGTTGTGCAGTGAAGAGTGGGCTGAACAGGCATCCACTACCCACTGCCTCCAGGGACAGTCCTGGCTGGTTATCCTACAAACAGTCCTGGCTGGTTATCCTACAAACAGTCCTGGCTGGTTATCCTACAAACAGTCCTGGCTGGTTATCCTACAAACAGTCCTGGCTGGTTATCCTACAAACAGTCCTGGCTGGTTATCCTACAAACAGTCCTGGCTGGTTATCCTACAAACCGTCCCGGCTGGTTATCCTACAAATGCATCATACATCATACCTTTGGGGAATGTTCATTTAATATATAGGTGGGTTTATTTCATGTCATCGTATAGCTGTGTAGTGGCAGTGCTATGCTAAGCAAGACAGAAAAGTGTACACACACACACACAAGGTATTTTATCAGTCCACACATCAGTTCTGCCATCCAAAACCCACTGGAGGAGTGGTCTCAATTAATAATGATCTTTGTGCATGTCTCTCTCCCAGAGGATTTCCAGCCTCCTGCTTTTGGAGCATACAGAGATTAGCTGGCTGGCTGTGAGAGGGAGAGAGAGGGAGAGAGAGGGAGAGAGAGAGGGAGAGAGAGAGGAGAGAGAGAGAGAGAGAGTGAGAGAGAGAGAGAGAGAGAGAGAGAGAGAGAGAGAGAGAGAGAGGGAGAGAGAGGGAGAGAGAGAGTGAGAGAGTGAGAGAGAGAGAGAGAGAGAGAGAGAGAGAGAGAGAGAGAGAGAGATAAAGACAGCGTGACTCAGACACAGAATACAGACCACTGACAGAGTGACTCAGACACAGAACAGTTCTCTTCTCTTACCACTGGCTGAGTGACTCAGACACAGAACAGTTCTCCACAGGCTTCAGCAGAGAGAGAACATAATCAATGCCCTCTGTCTAACCACGAGCCGGTTGTCCAGGAGACAGACTCCTTTCACCCAGACAGACACACAACACTTTAGACCCAGATTACCTTTCAACTGGCTGTCAGCTCTGGATCAGACTAACCACCCTACTCCCCACTATCCTAAAAGGTACAATCTCAACTGTCTGTCAGCTCTGGATCAGTCTAGCCATCCTACTCCCCACTATCCTAAAGGTACAATCTCAACTGTCTGTCAGCTCTGGATCAGTCTAACCATCCTACTCCCCACTATCCTAAAGGTACAATCTCAACTGTCTGTCAGCTCTGGATCAGTCTAACCACCCTACTCCCCACTATCCTAAAGGTACAATCTCAACTGTCTGTCAGCTCTGGATCAGTCTAACCATCCTACTCCCCACTATCCTAAAGGTACAATCTCAACTCCACTACCAGCAGGGATGTCGATGAAAAACAAGCAGAACTCTATACTATACTTGCAGTATTGTGTTGGATGAACTATGTGGTAGACAGGGTATGGCTGTTTGATGTATGCAGCTCAGAATGTAGTTTATTCACAGACTCCTCTGTGTGGATAGTACACTTTGTCTCACAGACTCCTCTGTGTGGATAGTACACTTTGTCTCACAAGACTCCTCTGTGTGGATAGTACACTTTGTCTCACAGACTCCTCTGTGTGGATAGTACACTTTGTCTCACAGACTCCTCTGTGTGGATAGTACACTTTGTCTCACAGACTCCTCTGTGTGGATAGTACACTTTGTCTCATAGACTCCTCTGTGTGGTAGTACACTTTGTCTCACAGACTCCTCTGTGTGGATAGTACACTTTGTCTCACAGACTCCTTTGTGTGGATAGTACACTTTGTCTCACAAGACTCCTCTGTGTGGATAGTACACTTTGTCTCACAGACTCCTCTGTGTGGATAGTACACTTTGTCTCACAGACTCCTCTGTGTGGTAGTACACTTTGTCTCACAGACTCCTCTGTGTGGATAGTACACTTTGTCTCACAGTCTCCTCTGTGTGGATAGTACACTTTGTCTCACAGACCCCTCTGTGTGGATAGTACACTTTGTCTCACAGACTCCTCTGTGTGGATAGTACACTTTGTCTCACAGACTCCTCACACTTTGTCTCACAGACTCCTCTGTGTGGATAGTACACTTTGTCTCACAGACTCCTCTGTGTGGATAGTACACTTTGTATCACAGACTCCTCTGTGTGGATAGTACACTTTGTCTCACAGACTCCTCTGTGTGGATAGTACACTTTGTCTCACAGACCCCTTTGTGTGGATAGTACACTTTGTCTCACAGACTCCTCTGTGTGGATAGTACACTTTGTCTCACAGACTCCTCTGTGTGGATAGTACACTTTGTCTCACAAGACACCTCTGTGTGGATAGTACACTTTGTCTCATAGACTCCTCTGTGTGGATAGTACACTTTGTCTCACAAGACTCCTCTGTGTGGATAGTACACTTTGTCTCATAGACTCCTCTGTGTGGATAGTACACTTTGTCTCATAGACTCCTCTGTGTGGATAGTACACTTTGTCTCACAAGACTCCTCTGTGTGGATAGTACACTTTGTCTCACAGACTCCTCTGTGTGGATAGTACACTTTGTCTCACAGACTCCTCTGTGTGGATAGTACACTTTGTCTCACAAGACACCTCTGTGTGGATAGTACACTTTGTCTCATAGACTCCTCTGTGTGGATAGTACACTTTGTCTCACAAGACTCCTCTGTGTGGATAGTACACTTTGTCTCACAGACTCCTCTGTGTGGATAGTACACTTTGTCTCACAAGACTCCTCTGTGTGGATAGTACACTTTGTCTCACAAGACTCCTCTGTGTGGATAGTACACTTTGTCTCACAGACCCCTTTGTGTGGATAGTACACTTTGTCTCACAGACTCCTCTGTGTGGATAGTACACTTTGTCTCACAGACTCCTCTGTGTGGATAGTACACTTTGTCTCATAGACTCCTCTGTGTGGATAGTACACTTTGTCTCACAGACTCCTCTGTGTGGATAGTACACTTTGTCTCACAGACTCCTCTGTGTGGATAGTACACTTTGTCTCACAGACTCCTCTGTGTGGATAGTACACTTTGTCTCACAGACTCCTCTGTGTGGATAGTACACTTTGTCTCATAGACTCCTCTGTGTGGATAGTACACTTTGTCTCACAAGGTGTCAAAGTGAACACAAAATAAAAAAAATAGAGTACAGTCTTCATTAGAGGATTATAGTACAGTCTTCATTAGAGGATTAGAGTACAGAGTCTTCATTAGAGGATTATAGTACATAGTCTTCATTAGAGAATTAGAGTACAAAGTCTTCATTAGAGGATTAGAGTACAGAGTTTTCATTAGAGGATTAGAGTACAGAGTCTTCATTAGAGGATTAGAGTACAGAGTCTTCATTAGAGGATTAGAGTACAGAGTCTTCATTAGAGGATTAGAGTACAGAGTCTTCATTAGAGGATTAGAGTACAGAGTCTTCATTAGAGGATTAGAGTACAGAGTCTTCATTAGAGTATTAGAGTACAGAGTCTTCATTAGAGGATTAGAGTACAGAGTCTTCATTAGAGGATTAGAGTACAGAGTCTTTATTAGAGGATTATAGAACTGTCTTCATTAGAGTGGAACTGTGTGTGAACCGGTGAAGGACAGAGCTATCTTCAGGCTATAGTTTTCACTCCCATCCCCATCCCCCCACTCACACATAACCCCCACACCCGCCCCAACACACACAACCCCCACACCCCCTCCACACACACAACCCCCAGCACCCACCCACACAACGCCTACACCTCCCTCCACACACACAACCCCCACCCTATCGCCCCCTCCAATACACACAAACACACGGATATGTACTAGCGTCCTCTTCCTCCCTGCCTTGCCCTGACCACTTTAGTGTCCTTGTTTATCTGACTGACAGATATGTGACCCAAGGGAGCTGTTTGTCTTTGTGTGTCTCTTCTCCTCTCCTCCCTGGTTGGCCAGGGTCATTAGTGTGCTCAGGGTAATGAGCATAGAGAGTTTAACAGATGGAAGGATAGAAGGATGGATTAAAGGTGGGGAGGTTCTTAGAGGATGGACAGAGCAGGTGTGGAGAGGAGGCCTGTATGGATTTATTAATGGAATATTGTACTTACATTGAGTAATTGTTTTAGAAAACAAATCTATAAAAATTGCAGAAGTAAAGAAAAGTGTGTTTATACTTTAAAACATATGGGTTTCAGTGACCCATCCCAATAGATTGTTTGTGGTTGTTTTTCATACTTATAGTTGATGAGTTTAGGTGGGTTAACACTAGACATAACATAGTGCCAACTATACCACAGTGCCACACCACCAGGTCCAACCATGGATAACCTGGTGTGAAATGAAAACCTTCTGGGCAGCCGTTCAAATTGAGAAAGCCCTGTTGGTGGCACAGTGCCCAAGACGCAAATAGAGGAAGCAGCTTTTTCATCAGCTATAATATCTTGACATCCATCATTGCTATTCGAGCACCGGGACAGCTGTTAAGTACCATGAGCTATAACATCAACAAAGATCCTGGATCCTAGATCACGGATCAACCTTGATATTAGATGTATATGTTCTTCCAATTGGTACATGGGTGGTATTCCCATATCACAATCACCTATTATAGTGAAGCCAGCTGTCACAACTATAATGGACATGCACAACATTGACTAAGACTAATATTGATGATTCATACTGATTTGACGTACACCATCTCCTCTCCTCTCCTCTCCTCTCCTCTCCTCTCCTCTCCTCTCCTCTCCTCTCCTCTCCTCTCCTCTCCTCTCCTCTCCTCTCCTCTCCTCTCCTCTCCTCTCCTCTCCTCTCCTCTCCTCTCCTCTCCTCTCCTCTCCTCTCCTCTCCTCCTTTGCTCCACCCCAATAGCCTTCAGCAGTTCAGCCCATCTTTTCTAATGTTATAAAAAGCTCCTCAGCAGGCTAATTCACATCCACCTCTCTAACAGAGCCTTTCCACAAGCCTGGAAAAATAAGGGGCCATTTCCAAACGGGACGAGACAATCTGCTTTGAAGTGCAATGTAGTGGGGACTTTGTATGCCAGGCATTCCTGCCTGTCTGTGTCAATGGACAGCCTGAGCCTGACTCTACAGGCTGGAGTGGATTGGTAGAGGAGGAGGAAAATGGGGGAGTAGGAGGAAGATGAGTGGAGGGAGGAGGAAGAGGAAGAGGGGTAGAGTAGGAGGAAGAGGGGTGGAGTAGGAGGAAGAGGGGTGGAGGAAGAGGAGTGGAGTAGGAGGAAGAGGGGTGGAGTAGGAGGAAGAGGGGTGGAGTAGGAGGAAGAGGGGTGGAGTAGGAGGAAGAGGGGTGGAGGAAGAGGAAGAGGAGTGGAGTAGGAGGAAGAGGGTTGGAGTAGGAGGAAGAGGGGTGGAGTAGGAGGACGAGGGGTGGAGGAAGAGGAGTGGAGTAGGAGGAAGAGGAGTGGAGTAGGAGGAAGAGGAGTAGAGCAGGAGGAAGAGGGGTGGAGTAGGAGGAAGAGGAGTGGAGTAGGAGGAAGTGGGGTGGAGTAGGAGGAAGATGAGTGGAGTAGGAGGAAAAGAGGGTTGGAGTAGAGGGAGGAGGGGTGGAGTAGGTGGAAGAGGGGTGGAGTAGGAGGAAGAGGGGTGGAGCAGGAGGAAGAGGAAGAGGGGTGGAGTAGGAGGAAGAGGGTTGGAGTAGGAGGAAGAGGGTTGGAGTAGGAGGAAGAGGGGTGGAGTAGGAGGACGAGGGGGGTGGAGGAAGAGGAGTGGAGTAGGAGGAAGAGGAGTAGAGCAGGAGGAAGAGGGTTGGAGGAAGAGGGGTGGAGTAGGAGGAAGAGGAGTGGAGTAGGAGGAAGAGGGGTGGAGTAGGAGGAAGAGGAGTGGAGTAGGAGGAAGGGGGTGGAGTAGGAGGAAGAGGGTTGGAGTAGGAGGAAGAGGGGTGGAGTAGGAGGACGAGGGGTGGAGGAAGAGGAGTGGAGTAGGAGGAAGAGGAGTAGAGCAGGAGGAAGAGGGTTGGAGGAGGAAGGGGTGGAGTAGGAGGAAGAGGAGTGGAGTAGGAGGAAGAGGGGGGGTGGAGAGGGTAGGAGGAAGAGGGGTGGGTAGGAGGGTGGAGCAGGGGGAGGGGTGGGGGTGGGGTGGAGTAGGAGGAAGGGTTGGAGTAGGAGGAAGAGGGGTGGAGTAGGAGGACGAGGGGTGGAGTAGGAGGAAGAGGGGTGGAGGAAGAGGAAGAGGAGTGGAGTAGGAGGAAGAGGGTTGGAGTAGGAGGAAGAGGGGTGGAGTAGGAGGACGAGGGGTGGAGTAGGAGGAAGAGGGGTGGAGTAGGAGGAAGAGGGGTGGAGGAAGAGGAAGAGGAGTGGAGTAGGAGGAAGAGGGTTGGAGTAGGAGGAAGAGGGGTGGAGTAGGAGGACGAGGGGTGGAGGAAGAGGAGTGGAGTAGGAGGAAGAGGAGTAGAGCAGGAGGAAGAGGGGTGGAGGAAGAGGGGTGGAGTAGGAGGAAGAGGAGTGGAGTAGGAGGAAGAGGGGTGGAGTAGGAGGAAGAGGGGTGGAGGAAGAGGAAGAGGAGTGGAGTAGGAGGAAGAGGGTTGGAGTAGGAGGAAGAGGGGTGGAGTAGGAGGACGAGGGGTGGAGGAAGAGGAGTGGAGTAGGAGGAAGAGGAGTAGAGCAGGAGGAAGAGGGTTGGAGGAAGAGGGGTGGAGTAGGAGGAAGAGGAGTGGAGTAGGAGGAAGAGGGGTGGAGTAGGAGGAAGAGGAGTGGAGTAGGAGGAAAAGAGGGTTGGAGTAGAGGGAGGAGGGGTGGATTAGGTGGAAGAGGGGTGGAGTAGGAGGAAGAGGGGTGGAGCAGGAGGAAGAGGAGTGGAGTAGGAGGAAGAGGGGTGGAGTAGGAGGAAGAGGGGTGGAGTAGGTGATAGAGGGGTGGAGTAGGAGGAAGAGGGGTGGAGTAGGAGGAAGAGGGGTGGAGTCAGAGGAAGAGGGGTGGAGTAGGAGGAAGAGGGGTGGAGTAGGTGATAGAGGGGTGGAGTAGGAGGAAGAGGGGTGGAGTAGGATGAAGAGGGGTGGAGTCAGAGGAAGAGGGGTGGAGGAAGAGGGGTGGAGTCAGAGGGAGAGCAATGGGTTAGGACGAAGAGCGGTAGAGTAGGATGGACAGGGGGAGAATAGGGAGGAAGGGAGGAAGGAAGGAAGGATGAAGGGGGTCCAGACGTGGACAGACTCTAGCCCAGCTTCGGACCATCTGCCTGGGCACAGCCGCCAATAACCACACCCTACCGTATTCTCACACCCTTACCCATGGCTTCCAGTGTTTGTCTTGAAAAAACAACTCTAGCTAGTCCATCTACCATGCTGTTTGGTCTTAGAACAGAGAGGGGGAGAGAAAGAGGGAGAGACAATTTAATTACACTGAACAAAAATATAAACGCAACATGTGTTGGCCCCATGTTTTATGAGCTGAAAGAAAATATCCCAGAAATGTTCCACACACACAAAAAGCTTATTTCTCAAAAATGTGAACAAAGTAGTTTACATCTATGTTAGTGAGCATTTCTCCTTTTCAAGATAATCCATCCACCTGACAGGTGTGGCATATCAAGAAGCTGATTAAACAACATGCTCATTACACAGGTGCACCTTGTGCGGGGGACAGTAAAAGTCCACTCTAAAATATGCAGTTTTGTCTCACAACACAATACCACAGATGTCTCATGTTTTGAGGGAGACCAGCCATCCAGACAGCCATCCGTGTATCAACCACAGCCTCCAACAACAGGTCAGAACCAATCAGAGTTGATGAAAACAGCAGGCTTCAGTGTGGCCAGCTACTTCCTATAACGTAGTTACCCGGAGCATTGATGTGATTTCTGTCCTTCCACAGTGACATCACATACGTCAATGTCATATTAGGTTGCAGTGTCTGTGTTCTGTAATCCCTTTAGGCTCACTCCTTACGTACCCAAAGTCCTGCTTCAGTCTGGAGGAGGAGAACTACAGACACAACCACCACGGAGACCCATTTGGACAATGCAAAAACGCTGCCGTTACTGTATTGCACTGAATAGTGCAGTAGCATTCATCTGAATACCTGGTCATACTAGTTCAATAACAGCGCCATCAAAATGTCCTCCAAGGTGGCTCACTCCAATTTGGCTCGGGCAGACAGCTATGATCTCATACTTATTGTCAATCCTTCCCAACAACAGGGGCCTGGGTGCGCCCAAGTGTTTTACGAGAGCCTGAATGTACAGTAAACAAAGCCAAATAGAAGCTGACAAGCTGTGAAAAGGGAAACAGATTGTGGAAATTCTAACACCTTTTGGCTTTAACAGCTACCGACTGGTAGGTGGAGAATCTCTTGTCTGTTAAAACAGCACATGCAGGGAGCCTTTGATCCCCAGATGGCCATGTTTATTCAATGAAAGTGGATGGAGGAGAAGCAGAGAGACTTCATGGGTTTTTCTACTAAGGTAAGCATGTTCCACTACCACCACTAAAACACTAATGGCCCAAGGTTGTTTCCATATGCTGGAGAGACGTGGAGGGGAAATCCTGTGTGTAGTCAGCCAGTGTCTGTGTGTAGTCAGCCAGTGTCTGTGTGTAGTCAGCCAGTGTCTGTGTGTAGGCAGCCAGTGTATGTGTGTAGTCAGCCAGTGTCTGTGTGTAGTCAGCCAGTGTCTGTGTGTAGGCAGCCAGTGTATGTGTGTAGTCAGCCAGTGTCTGTGTGTAGTCAGCCAGTGTCTGTGTGTAGTCAGCCAGTGTCTGTGTGTAGTCAGCCAGTGTCTGTGTGTAGTCAGTCAGTGTCTGTGTGTAGTCAGTCAGTGTCTGTGTGTAGGCAGCCAGTGTCTGTGTGTAGTCAGCCAGTGTCTGTGTGTAGTCAGCCAGTGTCTGTGTGTAGTCAGCCAGTGTCTGTGTGTAGTCAGCCAGTGTCTGTGTGTAGTCAGTCAGTGTCTGTGTGTAGTCAGCCAGTGTCTGTGTTAAATCCCTGGCTGCCCGGTCAACAGACAGATGTTTTACGGAGGGACATAGCTTTCTCCCCTCCGTTTCACAACAGAGTCCGGGAAGAGTCAGCAACATCTGCCGTTGCTTCCATGTGTGTCTGTTATGGTTCATTTCAAACGACACTATTCCCACAGGGAGGTGAAGGTTATTGCACTGTGAATTTGACCTATTTTAAATGGCCCCAGTCAATGAGTTTATCCCAAGGGAAAACGAACCACATGGCTAATATGCTAATACTAGCGCTTTGTTTCTTCATGTTAACGATCACCTTGTGTTTATTGTCATTTCCTCTGCGTTAAATGTCACATTTTAACATGGAGGAAAGGGACAAATGAATGCACCACTTTAACTTTTAGCGCCAAATGCTAACTCTGTCTCGACTCACATGTGTGGCGGTGCTAGCCAGCTACATGTAATTGTCTGTCTGGTGTGGGTCGTTCATGCATGTTCCCAGTCAGTTGCATTGATCGCCTCGTTGACGACCTGTCAATTCTACTTGTGCAGCGTGTGTCCTAGTTTCGCTGCCAGTCATGCGGCACGGTCCTCTTTTAGTACTTTCCAGGGTGAGGGATGTGTCCTCTCCAGGGTGAGGAATGTGTCCTCTCCAGGGTGAGGAATGTGTCCTCTCCAGGGTGAGGAATGTGTCCTCTCCAGGATGAGGAATGTGTCCTCTCCAGGGTGAGGAATGTGTCCTCTCCAGGGTGAGGAATGTGTCCTCTCCAGGGTGAGGAATGTGTCCTCTCCAGGGTGAGGAATGTGTCCTCTCCAGGGTGAGGAATGTGTCCTCTCCAGGGTGAGGAATGTGTCCTCTCCAGGGTGATGAATGTGTCCTCTCCAGGGTGAGGAATGTGTCCTCTCCAGGGTGATGAATGTGTCGTCTCCAGGGTGAGGAATGTGTCCTCTCCAGGGTGAGGAATGTGTCCTCTCCAGGGTGAGGGTGAGGAATGTGTCCTCTCCAGGGTGAGGAATGTGTCCTCTCCAGGGTGAGGAATGTGTCGTCTCCAGGGTGAGGAATGTGTCCTCTCCAGGGTGAGGAATGTGTCCTCTCCAGGGTGAGGAATGTGTCCTCTCCAGGGTGAGGATGTGTCCTCTCCAGGGTGAGGAATGTGTCGTCTCCAGGGTGAGGAATGTGTCCTCTCCAGGGTGAGGAATGTGTCCTCTCCAGGGTGAGGGATGTGTCCTCTCCAGGGTGAGGGATGTGTCCTCTCCAGGGTGAGGAATGTGTCGTCTCCAGGGTGAGGAATGTGTCCTCTCCAGGGTGAATGTGTCCTCTCCAGGGTGTGTCATCTTGGCACTGATTCCTTGAATAGGGATTCTTACCCAACTCCACTGGCACCTGCCCCGCTCTGCCTCTGCTACTCTGTAAGCCCAGCTTAGTCAAGCTGCATTACCTCATTGGTCCGTTTGTTAACTTGTCTCATTGAAGAACAGAGTTTCGGGTATACAGTAACTATTTACAGGTCAAGGATACAGCAACTGCAGAGTAATGGGGATATACAGAAATGAAGAGACAGAAATGTCTGCATGCTGGCATTTTTGCCAATACACCTCAATGTCTGTTCCTATGAGCAGAATATCTATTTAAAATGCTAATAGAAGCTAATGCTGACATGCTAAGTGTTTTACAAGACCCTGAAATGCTCTTCAAAACAGGCTTAGCCATTGGGATAACTTCTCGAGCTCTTCCACAGGAGGGCTAACGTTGAAGCTGTAGATATAGCCAGCAGCATACCACCCTGCATACCACTGCTGGATTGCTTCTGAAGCTAAGCAGGGTTGGTCCTGGTCAGTTCCTGGATGGGAGACCAGATGCTGCTGGAAGTGGTGTTGGAGGGCCAGTAGGAGGCACTCTTTCCTCTGGTCTAAAAAATATCCCAATGCCCCAGGGCAGTGATTGGGGACACTGCCCTGTGTAGGGTGCCGTCTTTCGGCTGGGACGTTAAACGGGTGTCCTGACTCTCTGAGGTCATTAAAGATCCCATGGCACTTATCGCAAGAGTAGGGGTGTTAACCCCAGTGTCCTGGCTAAATTCCCAATTTGGCCCTCAAACCATCATGGTCACCTCATGGTCACCTAATAATCCCCAGTTTACAATTGGCTCATTAATCCCCCTCCTCTCCCCTGTAACTATTCCCCAGGTTGTTGCTGCAAATGAGAACATGTTCTCAGCCAACTTTGTTGAGGGCAGCAGGGGAGTGTTGAGGGCAGCAGGGGAGTGTTGAGGGCAGCAGGGGAGTAGGGCAGTGTTGAGGGCAGCATTAAAGCACTTTCTCACGCCGGTATGAGAAAGTGCTTTAATGCTGCCCTCAACACTGCTGCCCTCAACACTGCTGCCCTCAACACTCCCCTGCTACCCTCAACACTCCCCTGCTACCCTCAGCACTCCCCTGCTGCCCTCAACACTCCCCTGCTGCCCTCAACACTCCCCTGCTACCCTCAGCACTCCCCTGTTACCCTCAGCACTCCCCTGCTACCCTCAACACTCCCCTGCTATCCTCAACACTCCCCTGCTGCCCTCAGCACGCCCCTGCTACCCTCAGCGCTACCCTCAACACTCCCCTGCTACCCTCAGCATTCCCCCCATCTTTAAAACTCCTCTTCCCCCTTACAATGTAGAATTGGCCCTTATTTGCTGAGCTTAGGTTTGAAAATAAATCAAATCAGGTTTGAAGCTATTTCCTGTTGTCAGGAGGATTCCCAGTATATTACACAATGGATTCTAGTTCTATGATATTAGCCAATATAGTCTAGTTCTATGATATTAGCCAATAGATTCTAGTTTTATGATATGGGACAATATATTCTAGTTCTCTGATATTAGCCAATAGATTCTATTTCTATGGTATTACACCATGGCATTACCCTTACCTCGCTCAACATGGGGGTTTGGAGGATGCAGACACACAGAAAGAGATCAAATCTGTGTCAGCGTAGTAGCACCTGGCTAGCAGTCTGGTCAGACCTCAGGGCTTATGTAGGTCTGGCATGCAGACAAACCAATCATCTGTGAATTTCTCAAAGTGGTAAAACAACATGGAGTGAGAGACAGAGCAAGACAGAGCAAGACAGAGCGAGACAGAGTAGAGAGAGAGAGAGAGAGAGAGAGAGTGAGAGAGAGTGAGAGAGAGAGAGTGAGAGAGAGTGAGAGAGAGAGAGCAAAATAAAGAAAGAAGCAAAATGGGTTGTGAAGGCTGAAGGTCCTGGTTTGATCATGTCAACATGATTGGATAAGGTATCACGTTCTCTTAAGAGTCTATTCACTGTCCAATGGTCATAAACTGGCTGAATCAACGTTGTTTCCATGTCATTTCAACAAAAGCATTGAACGTGATGATGTTGAATCAACCTGTAAACTGATTGGATCAGCAAAACGTCATCAACGTAAGGGACTTTCAGATCTTTTAACCTAATTCCAATGACATGGTCACACGTTTAGTTTATTTCACCTTTAATTCACAGTCGACAATTCAATCAAATGTAAATGAAAACTAGACGTTGAAATGAGGTCTGTGCCCAGTGGGGGGTGTTGTAACACATAGCTTCATCTTCTTCCTGCCACAATCTCCTGTTCTGACGAGAAGGGAGGCTGAGGGCTTTATGCTCTTGAAATCAGTATCAACCCCCCACTACCTCCAACCTCTGTCAGTCCTCTCTGACCTCAAACAACTCTCTTCCCTCTGGGGAACAGGACATTACAAATGTAAAGTGACACTTATAGTGCAGCCACTGTCGCAAGAGTAGACCTTCAACTAGTGCAATGCCCCCCAAAATCATCAACTCAAATAAATAATCATATTGCAATGCCTCCTAGCGTGACTGTCTGAGCACGATGTATACCCCAGTGATCACTTATGGGGGGGGTTGGTTTCATAACTTGTGAATGCTCTCTCTCTCTCTCCCTTTCAATATCTCCTCTTTCCTGCAGTCGCCGTTGTTCTAATACAGTCCACTGACTTACTCTCTCATACAGTAACAGCTTAGCATTCTTAGAACTGTACATTACCTATTGTCTCATCTATCTGTCTGTCTGACATTTATTTTATTTCCCTTTCTCTAATGCCTCTCTCTCTCTCTCTCTGAACATTCCCTCTCCTTCTCTCTCTCCTCTTCTCCTTCCTTCTCTCTACTCTTCTCTCTCCTTCCTTCTCTCTCCTCTCTCCTCGTCTCCCTTCTTCTCTCTCCTCGTCTCCCTCCTTCTCTCTCCTCGTCTCCTTCCTTCTCCCTCCTTCTCTCTCCTCGTCTCCCTCCTTCTCTCTCCTCGTCTCCTTCCTTCTCCCTCCTTCTCTCTCCTCGTCTCCTTCCTTCTCCCTCCTTCTCTCTCCTCTTCTCCCTCCTTCTCTCTCTTCTTCTGCCTCCTCTCTCCTTCTCTCTCCTTCTCTCTCCTCTTCTCCCTTCTCTATTCTCTTCTCCCTCCTTCTCTAAGCCGTGATCCTCTAAGTAAAGAAGGGACCTGGCACAGCTATCACCTCATGTGAACCCTCTCCCTTGCTGGACCCGGGGCCAAGAAGCACTGGGCTGGAATGTGAGCCCCAGCTGCCTCTCAGCTGGCTCATCCATGGTCTCCTCAGCACTGATGTTGTCTCTATTTCGCTTCGGATAAACAATAACACGGAGGGAAACCGCTCAGGTCCTTTTGCAACCGAGGGTGTCCGAAGTGTTTGCCCGAGCGGCAGGGATTGTTTTCCACCATGTGAAGTGTCTGAGTCTACATGTCAAACTGTTGGTGGGATTAGAAGAGGGCCAGAGTTGTTTTCCACCATGTGAAGTGTCTGAGTCTACATGTCAAACTGTTGGTGGGATTAGAAGAGGGCCAGAGTTGTTTTCCACCATGTGAAGTGTCTGAGTCTACATGTCAAACTGTTGGTGGGATTAGAAGAGGGCCAGAGTTGTTTTCCACCATGTGAAGTGTCTGAGTCTACATATCAAACTGTTGGTGGGATTAGAAGAGGGCCAGAGTTGTTTTCCACCATGTGAAGTGTCTGAGTCTACATGTCAAACTGTTGGTGGGATTAGAAGAGGGCCAGAGTTGTTTTCCACCATGTGAAGTGTCTGAGTCTACATGTCAAACTGTTGGTGGGATTCAAGTTGTTTTCCACCATGTGAAGTGTCTGGTCTACATATCAAACTGTTGGTGGGATTAGAAGAGGGCCAGAGTTGTTTTCCACCATGTGAAGTGTCTGAGTCTACATGTCAAACTGTTGGTGGGATTAGAAGAGGGCCAGAGTTGTTTTCCACCATGTGAAGTGTCTGAGTCTACATGTCAAACTGTTGGTGGGATTAGAAGAGGGTCAGAGTTGTTTTCCACCATGTGAAGTGTCTGAGTCTACATATCAAACTGTTGGTGGGATTAGAAGAGGGCCAGAGTTGTTTTCCACCATGTGAAGTGTCTGAGTCTACATGTCAAACTGTTGGTGGGATTGGAAGAGGGCCAGAGTTGTTTTCCACCATGTGAAGTGTCTGAGTCTACATGTCAAACTGTTGGTGGGATTAGAAGAGGGCCAGAGTTGTTTTCCACCATGTGAAGTGTCTGAGTCTACATGTCAAACTGTTGGTGGGATTAGAAGAGGGCCAGAGTTGTTTTCCACCATGTGAAGTGTCTGAGTCTACATGTCAAACTGTTGGTGGGATTAGAAGAGGGCCAGAGTTGTTTTCCACACTATTTTGGATCCTTTCGCGAATAAGAAAAAGGGTCAGAAATGTGTTTCTAGTAAAAGTCCAGGAAGGAATGTGTCAGTTACTACACAAACTGGCCCTGGTCACATGGAAAAGAGGACAAAACAGGGCTCTCTTTTCAGTTGAGAAATTCTGGGAATGCGTGGATGGGGCGTTGATTCCTAGTAACGCTTCAGTCGGAGGGAAGAAGTAGAAAAACTCAAAACATTCAATAAAAAGAATGTTCAATAGCGTCAGTCTCAGCAATATTAGTGGACGTATTTATGCTTTTGAAAACTGTAGTGGCATGCATTTTAATGTCCAATAATCTCTAAATATATTTAGCAGGATTCTAATGTCTCTGTGCTGTTGGCTTTGTGACAGTCGGACATGCCTTCTGTGACATCATAGGGACGTTGATTGGAATCCAGATTACTGCAATCAGAGGCAGGTACTCAGCTCCCATTTCAACAGTCACTGCAAGGGAAGTTGTCTCAACCATGTCTGCAGATCTCAGACAATCCTGTCCAATAAAAAGTCTCTCCAGTTTGTTGACATACGGTAATACGGTAATCATTTCCTAATAATACAACCTGCTGCTGTGTCGTCTATCAACATGAAGTATCCTGAGACTGGACCATTCTGTGTTGATCTGAGAGAGGTGTCAAAGGGGACACATGGCTTGAACATCTAACTTGTTGTTGACAGTGTATTGTTTTGCTGGCCTTGCAAGTCGACAGCCCAAGAATGAGTCACAAGTCTTGATGGCTATTTATATAAATCAATCTATTATGAGGCTTACTGACGATGTAGAAAACAAGTCACTGTTGTTCTTCCTGTGCTGTATGTTGGCTACTGTTCACTGCAAGTGTTTAACTGCTCCCACTTTTACAGTCTGATGAAAACCAGTGGGCTGTTTGGCCTCCTATCACTGTCCCACACCCAGTGAAAATGATTTCTTGGGAATTACAATTCTGTAGAGCTGGCACTTTCACAATGTATGATTTACTATAAGAAGCTTATGTGTTTATGTCCAACAGAGTAGGCTAGGAATTGAGTCAGGCAATGTCTGGGTTACCCTGACTGAATGACTGAATCTCCCTGACTGACTCTCACTGAATCTCACCTGACTGACTCTCACTGACTGACTCTCCCTGACTGAATCTCCCTGACTGACTCTCCCTGACTGAATCTCCCTGACTGAATCTCCCTGACTGACTCTCCCTGACTGACTCTTCCTGACTGACTCTCCCTGACTGACTCTCCCTGACTGACTCTCCCTGACTGACTCTCCCTGCCTGACTGACTCTCCCTCCCTGACTGAATCTCCCTGACTGACTCTCCCTGACTGACTCTCCCTGACTGACTCTCCCTGATCTCCTGACTGACTCTCCCTGACTGAATCTCCCTGACTGACTCTCCCTGACTGACTCTCCCTGACTGAATCTCCCTGACTGACTCTCCCTGACTGACTCTCCCTGACTCTCCCTGACTGACTCTCCCTGACTGACTCTCCCTGACTGACTCTCCCTGCCTGACTGACTCTGACCCTGCCTGACTGACTCTCCCTCTCCACTGACTGACTCTGACTGACTCTCCCTGCCTGACTGACTCTCCCTGCCTGACTGACTGAACTCTCCCTGCCTGACTCTCCCTGCCTGACTGATCTCCCTGCCTGACTCTCCCTGACTGACTCTCCCTGACTCTCCTGACTGACTCTCCCTGCCTGACTCTCACTGACTGACTCTCCCTGACTGACTCTTGCCTGACTGACTCTCCCTGCCTGACTGACTCTCCCTGACTGACTCTCCCTGCCTGACTGACTCTCCCTGACTGAATCTCCCTGCCTGACTCTCCCTGACTCTCCCTGACTGACTCTCCCTGACTGAATCTCCCTGGCGAATCTCCTGGACTGACTCTCACTGACTGACTCTCCCTGACTGAATCTCCTGACTGACTCTTCCTGACTGACTCTCACTGACTGACTCTCCATGACTCTCACTGACTGACTCCCCTGGCTGAAGGGTTGACTGACTCTCCCTGACTGACTCTCCCTGACTGAGCAGGCAGGGATGGACACTTGAAAGGACCATTGGTCTGAGAGGCCGTCCATTTCGGTTTGAGTCCACTAGAGGGTTAGCAATTTCACAACTATCAGCAAGAGTTAGAGGGAGGGATGGAGAGAAAGAGACATGGACAGAGGGAGAGATAGAGAGAGAGAGAGCTAGAAAGACAGAAATAGAGAGAGAGAGAGAGAGAGAGAGAGAGAGAGAGACAGAGAGAGAGAGAGGTCTTCCTCCTCATTAACTAGCCTACATGGTATGTGACTGGTTGGCATTGACTCTTTATCAGTGCATCTCTCTGCCCTGCAAGACAACCTCTATGGTGTGGACATACTGAGATCTCTGTTTCATACAGACAGCAGACTAAGACAACCTCTATGGTGTGGACACACTGAGATCACTGTTTCATACAGACAGCAGACCAAGACAACCTCTATGGTGTGGACACACTGAGAACACTGTTTCATACAGACAGCAGACCAAGACAACCTCTATGTTGTGGACACACTGAGAACACTGTTTCATACAGACAGCAGACCAAGACAACCTCTATGGTGTGGACACACTGAGATCACTGTTTCATACAGACAGCAGACCAAGACAACCTCTATGTTGTGGACACACTGAGATCACTGTTTCATACAGACAGCAGACCAAGACAACCTCTATGTTGTGGACACACTGAGATCACTGTTTCATACAGACAGCAGACCAAGACAGAGATGTTCATAGATGCAACATGATAGAATAGATTAAAGTGAAATAAAGTTTCAATCAAATTTATAAAGATGTAATGTCTGGAAACAAAGAGTCTACAAAGCAAAAATGTTCCTATTGAGGTTTTCTATTAAGGTTAATCTCAAGTGAATCTACAATATGTACCTACAATGGTTTTAAAACCCCAGTATGTTCACTGTACCACAGAACATTGCAAACAGACTGTTGAATAAAGTGCTATTGATATTGTGTAGCAGCAGAGACAGTCTACTGCTATATTTCCCCTGTAGTGAAGAAGAATCCCGAGCTGAGGTAGACCCTAGTGCTCCTCTGGATGGGAGGTGTGGGCGGTAGCATTGCCCTCCCTGGCTGTGCTCGGTGCAGTCCACCCACTCCCCACACAGGGATCTGAAGCACACACTCATCTCCATCCCATTCACTGAGGACTCTCTTACTGTAGAAGCCCTCCAGTTACACAATGCAACGTGATACTACACAACACTATTATACACACAGCCAGACATCTTATAGGCTATATCTTCAAAACTGTAAATAATATGTAACACAATCTAAAACCAGCAAACCTCAGAGTAGTACAACACAACACAACCCTACAATTAACCCAACCACCTGGCATAACACTATTCAATTCACAGCTCCACCCAACACAACCCTACAGTTAACCCAATAACCTGGCATAACACTATTATAACACTAGCTCCACCCAACACAACCCTAGGACAGTACAGTGCTGTCAGCCTGCTGCATCACAACACAACCCCGGGACAGCACAGCGCTGTCAGCCCGCTGCATCACAACACAACCCTACAGTTAACCCAATAACCTGGCATAACACTATTATAACACTAGCTCCACCCAACACAACCCTACAGTTAACCCAACAACCTGGCATAACACTATTATAACACTAGCTCCACCCAACACAACCCCAGGACAGCACAGTGCTGTCAGCCCGCTGCATCACAACACAACCCCGGGACAGTACAGTGCTGTCAGCCCGCTGCATCACAACACAACCCCGGACAGCACAGTGCTGTCAGCCTGCTGCATCACAACACAACCCCGGGACAGCACAGTGCTGTCAGCCCGCTGCATCACAACACGATGAGGCATAACACTGCTTACCTAAATTCCATGTTGCTTAGCACCAGCTGCTGTTCCAGTGAGAAACCCGACCAATCCAACGCATGCTGCCTGACATGGTTCTCTTAAATTCATGCCACTAGACGTGGCACTTACTCAACCCTAAACCCCTCCCACCTCACACACACACACACACACACACACACACACACACACACACACACACACACACACACACACACACACACACACACACACACACACACACACACACACACACACACACACACAAGGCACGCAAACATACATGCTGCATGCACACTCACAAACATACACACACACACACACACACACGTACACGCTACATGAGACACCAGTGATTTCAACAGATCAGGATAATGTAAGGCCCACATCCATCTTCCTCCATCATCTCTCTGTGTTTCTTCCTCAACAACTGTTTCTAATGACATGGTGTATGAAGCCCCCAGGTGACTAAGCCTTGCTACCTCTCTCTATAGGACCACGGGTTTGTCTTCCTGCTCTGTCAGTAATACATGACTGTCTTCCTGCTCTGTCAGTAATAAATGTCTGTCTTCCTACTCTGTCAGTAATACATGACTGTCTTCCTGCTCTGTCAGTAATACATGTCTGTCTTCCTACTCTGTCAGTAATACATGACTGTCTTCCTACTAGGTCAGTAATACATGACTGTCTTCCTACTCTGTCAGTAATACATGACTGTCTTCCTACTCTGTCAGTAATACATGACTGTCTTCCTGCTCTGTCAGTAATACATGTCTGTCTTCCTGCTCTGTCAGTAATACATGACTGTCTTCCTACTCTGTCAGTAATACATGTCTGTCTTCCTACTCTGTCAGTAATACATGACTCTCTTCCTACTCTGTCAGTAATAAATGTCTGTCTTCCTACTCTGTCAGTAATACATGACTGTCTTCCTACTAGGTCAGTAATACATGACTGTCTTCCTACTCTGTCAGTAATACATGACTGTCTTCCTACTCTGTCAGTAATACATGACTGTCTTCCTACTCTGTCAGTAATACATGACTGTCTTCCTGCTCTGTCAGTAATAAATGTCTGTCTTCCTGCTCTGTCAGTAATACATGACTGTCTTCCTACTCTGTTAGTAATACATGACTGTCTTCCTACTCTGTCAGTAATACATGACTGTCTTCCTACTCTGTTAGTAATAAATGACTGTCTTCGTACTAGGTCAGTAATACATGTCTGTCTATATACTCTGTCAGTAATACATGTCTGTCTATATACTCTGTCAGTAATAAATGACTGTCTTTATACTCTGTCAGTAATACATGACTGTCTATATACTCTGTCAGTAATAAATGACTGTCTACCTACTCTGTTAGTAATACATGCCTGTCTTCCTACTCTGTCAGTAATACATGACTGTCTTCCTGCTCTGTCAGTAATACATGACTGTCTTCCTACTCTGTCAGTAATACATGACTGTCTTCCTACTCTGTCAGTAATACATGACTGTCTTCCTGCTCTGTCAGTAATAAATGTCTGTCTTCCTACTCTGTCAGTAATACATGACTGTCTTCCTGCTCTGTCAGTAATACATGTCTGTCTTCCTACTCTGTCAGTAATACATGACTGTCTTCCTACTAGGTCAGTAATACATGACTGTCTTCCTACTCTGTCAGTAATACATGACTGTCTTCCTACTCTGTCAGTAATACATGACTGTCTTCCTGCTCTGTCAGTAATACATGTCTGTCTTCCTGCTCTGTCAGTAATACATGACTGTCTTCCTACTCTGTCAGTAATACATGTCTGTCTTCCTACTCTGTCAGTAATACATGACTCTCTTCCTACTCTGTCAGTAATAAATGTCTGTCTTCCTACTCTGTCAGTAATACATGACTGTCTTCCTACTAGGTCAGTAATACATGACTGTCTTCCTACTCTGTCAGTAATACATGACTGTCTTCCTACTCTGTCAGTAATACATGACTGTCTTCCTACTCTGTCAGTAATACATGACTGTCTTCCTGCTCTGTCAGTAATAAATGTCTGTCTTCCTGCTCTGTCAGTAATACATGACTGTCTTCCTACTCTGTTAGTAATACATGACTGTCTTCCTACTCTGTCAGTAATACATGACTGTCTTCCTACTCTGTTAGTAATAAATGACTGTCTTCGTACTAGGTCAGTAATACATGTCTGTCTATATACTCTGTCAGTAATACATGTCTGTCTATATACTCTGTCAGTAATAAATGACTGTCTTTATACTCTGTCAGTAATACATGACTGTCTATATACTCTGTCAGTAATAAATGACTGTCTACCTACTCTGTTAGTAATACATGCCTGTCTTCCTACTCTGTCAGTAATACATGACTGTCTTCCTGCTCTGTCAGTAATACATGACTGTCTTCCTACTCTGTCAGTAATACATGACTGTCTTCCTACTCTGTCAGTAATACATGACTGTCTTCCTACTCTGTCAGTAATACATGACTGTCTTCCTACTCTGTCAGTAATACATGACTGTCTTCCTACTAGGTCAGTAATACATGACTGTCTTCCTACTCTGTCAGTAATACATGACTGTCTTCCTACTCTGTCAGTAATACATGACTGTCTTCCTACTCTGTCAGTAATACATGACTGTCTTCCTACTCTGTCAGTAATACATGACTGTCTTCCTGCTCTGTCAGTACTACATGATTGTCTTCCTACTCTGTTAGTAATACATGACTGTCTTCCTACTCTGTCAGTAATACATGACTGTCTTCCTACTCTGTCAGTAATACATGTCTGTCTTCCTACTCTGTCAGTAATACATGACTGTCTTCCTACTCTGTCAGTAATACATGACTGTCTTCCTACTCTGTTAGTAATACATGACTGTCTTCCTACGCTGTTAGTAATACATGACTGTCTTCCTACTACTGTCTTCCTACTCTGTCAGTAATACATGACTGTCTTCCTACTCTGTCAGTAATACGTGACTGTCTTCCTACTCTGTCAGTAATACATGATTGTCTTCCTACTCTGTTAGTAATACATGACTGTCTTCCTACTCTGTCAGTAATACATGTCTGTCTTCCTACTCTGTCAGTAATACATGACTGTCTTCCTACTCTGTCAGTAATACATGTCTGTCTTCCTACTCTGTCAGTAATACATGACTGTCTTCCTGCTCTGTCAGTAATAAATGTCTGTCTTCCTGCTCTGTCAGTAATACATGTCTGTCTTCCTGCTCTGTCAGTAATACATGACTGTCTTCCTACTCTGTCAGTAATACATGACTGTCTTCCTACTCTGTCAGTAATACATGACTGTCTTCCTACTCTGTCAGTAATACATGACTGTCTTCCTACTCTGTCAGTAATACATGTCTGTCTTCCTACTCTGTCAGTAATAAATGTCTGTCTTCCTGCTCTGTCAGTAATACATGACTGTCTTCCTACTCTGTCAGTAATACCTGACTGTCTTCCTACTCTGTCAGTAATACATGACTGTCTTTCTGCTCTGTCAGTAATAAATGTCTGTCTTCCTGCTCTGTCAGTAATACATGACTGTCTTCCTACTCTGTCAGTAATACATGTCTGTCTTCCTACTCTGGCAGTAATACATGACTGTCTTCCTACTCTGTTAGTAATACATGTCTGTCTTCCTACTCTGTCAGTAATACATGACTGTCTTCCTACTCTGTTAGTAATACATGACTGTCTTCCTACTCTGTCAGTAATACATGTCTGTCTTCCTACTCTGTCAGTAATACATGACTGTCTTCCTACTCTGTTAGTAATACATGACTGTCTTCCTACTCTGTCAGTAATACATGTCTGTCTTCCTACTCTGTCAGTAATACATGACTGTCTTCCTACTCTGTTAGTAATACATGACTGTCTTCCTACTCTGTCAGTAATACATGACTGTCTTCCTACTCTGTCAGTAATACATGACTGTCTTCCTACTCTGTCAGTAATACATGTCTGTCTTCCTACTCTGTCAGTAATACATGACTGTCTTCCTACTCTGTCAGTAATACATGACTGTCTTCCTACTCTGTTAGTAATACATGACTGTCTTCCTACGCTGTTAGTAATACATGACTGTCTTCCTACTACTGTCTTCCTACTCTGTCAGTAATACATGACTGTCTTCCTACTCTGTCAGTAATACATGACTGTCTTCCTGCTCTGTCAGTAATACATGATTGTCTTCCTACTCTGTTAGTAATACATGACTGTCTTCCTACTCTGTCAGTAATACATGTCTGTCTTCCTACTCTGTCAGTAATACATGACTGTCTTCCTACTCTGTCAGTAATACATGTCTGTCTTCCTACTCTGTCAGTAATACATGACTGTCTTCCTGCTCTGTCAGTAATAAATGTCTGTCTTCCTGCTCTGTCAGTAATACATGACTGTCTTCCTACTCTGTCAGTAATACCTGACTGTCTTCCTACTCTGTCAGTAATACATGACTGTCTTTCTGCTCTGTCAGTAATAAATGTCTGTCTTCCTGCTCTGTCAGTAATACATGACTGTCTTCCTACTCTGTCAGTAATACATGTCTGTCTTCCTACTCTGGCAGTAATACATGACTGTCTTCCTACTCTGTTAGTAATACATGTCTGTCTTCCTACTCTGTCAGTAATACATGACTGTCTTCCTACTCTGTCAGTACTACATGACTGTCTTCCTACTCTGTTAGTAGTACATGACTGTCTTCCTACTCTGTCAGTAATACATGTCTGTCTTCCTACTCTGTCAGTAATACATGACTGTCTTCCTACTCTGTTAGTAATACATGACTGTCTTCCTACTCTGTCAGTAATACATAATTGTCTTCCTACTCTGTTAGTAATACATGACTGTCTTCCTACTCTGTCAGTAATACATGTCTGTCTATATACTCTCTTCCTACTCTGTCAGTAATACATGACTGTCTTCCTACTCTGTCAGTAATACATGACTGTCTTCCTACTCTGTCAGTAATACATGACTGTCTTCCTACTCTGTCAGTAATACATGACTGTCTTCCTACTCTGTCAGTAATACATGACTCTCTTCCTACTCTGTCAGTAATACATGACTGTCTTCCTACTCTGTCAGTAATACATGTCTGTCTTTATTCTTCTGCTGTGACCCAAGGAACTTTTCAGATGCATTGCTCATCAAATATATCCCGGACTGGGAATGCTTGGGAATAGCATTTTCCCAGCAGATGCCGATCAGGTGGAAACAGATGACTTATGCTTCCTGGTCTACCTCTATGATCTACGCCCATAAAGAAAGCCGGATCAATCATGGGAGACGTGTTTAACAGAACTGGTCCTCTCTGCTGGTGACACATTCCCAATGATGCCTCAAAACCAATGCTATTGTTAAATACTCTACATGTCTTCCACACTCGAACTCTGAGTCAGTCATAAGGCTCTGCTAATCTTTACCTTACAGTCAGGAGTCAGATACAGCTAATGTTCCCCAGGTGGCTTTAATGCAGTTTTTGTTATAATTTGTCATGATATTTTGACCATTGAAGTATTACATTCTAATTCACAGAGAGAGAGAGAGAGAGAGAGAGAGAGAGAGAGAGAGAGAGAGAGAGAGAGAGAGACACACAGATAGGGGGTCTTTGGAGAGAGTGTGTAGGAAAGAGTCCCCCCCTGCTGCTGTTTATCCCCCTTGTCTCAATGCTCTCATCCACCAGTGCCCTACTGATACAAACAGGAAGTACATCCTGTGACCTGATAGCTGGAAGACACAGGAACACACACGCACACATGGACAGATGGACACACGCACACACGGACGGACACAGAGACAGACCGACACACGCGCACATGGACAGATGGACACACGCACACACGGACGGACTCAGAGACAGACCGACACATGCGCACGTGGACAGATGGACACACGCACACCCGGACAGACATACGGACAGACTGACAGACAGAGTCACACCTCACCACAGGAACATGGAGTCTGGAATCTCAGCTGGAGGGGAAATGGCACAATCATAAAACGACCACTTTCTCCTTCGTCCCTTTTTCCACATGAGGGTATTTATAAATGACATGTTCCCGGGTCTTTCTTCCTGTAGGGTCCCCATGGGCACTCTGAAAAGGACTACAGTCTTTTAGAATAGGGAGTGGAATGGTTCCCCTTTTTTCCTGTAGGGTCCCCATGGGCACTCTGAAAAGGACTACAGACTTTTAGAATAGGGAGTGGAATGGTTCCCCTTTCTTCCTGTAGGGTCCCCATGGGCACTCCGAAAAGGACTACAGTCTTTTAGAATAGGGAGTGGAATGGTTCCCCTTTCTTCCTGTAGGGTCCCCATGGGCACTCCGAAAAGGACTACAGTCTTTTAGAATAGGGAGTGGAATGGTTCCCCTTTCTTCCTGTAGGGTCCCCATGGGCACTCCGAAAAGGACTACAGTCTTTTAGAATAGGGAGTGGAATGGTTCCCCTTTCTTCCTGTAGGGTCCCCATGGGCACTCCGAAAAGGACTACAGTCTTTTAGAATAGGGAGTGGAATGGTTCCCCTTTCTTCCTGTAGGGTCCCCATGGGCACTCCGAAAAGGACTACAGTCTTTTAGAATAGGGAGTGGAATGGTTCCCCTTTCTTCCTGTAGGGTCCCCATGGGCACTCCGAAAAGGACTACAGTCTTTTAGAATAGGGAGCGGAATGGTTCCCCTTTCTTCCTGTAGAGTGGAATGGGGAGTGGAATGGTTCCCCTTTCTTCCTGTAGAGTGGAATGGGGAGTGGAATGGTTCCCCTTTCTTCCTGTAGAGTGGAATGGGGAGTGGAATGGTTCCCCTTTCTTCCTGTAGAGTGGAATGGGGAGTGGAATGGTTCCCCTTGTGTTACCAGAATGCACTTTTGTCAGTCCTTCTGTAGAAGTCATATTTTAGGACGATGAATTATATGTAAACAAAGTTCTTAGAGGACTGGAGAATCACACACTCACACAAACACTTTCCCTGACTGTTCACACAGGCACAATACTGTATCTCTGTCTTCCTCTGTCTCACACACATAAACACACACACTCACACACATACACACATTCACGTACATATACCCACTCACGCACATACACACAGAGAGTGCTGTGAGGCAACACTCAGACAGGCAATGAGCTCATCTGATCTGAATGTCTTCTCAGAATTAATGCACTTCTCGTGACCTCCTCTCTTTTCCTCTCTCTCTTTATCCATCCTCCCCCGTCTCTCTCTCTCTCTCTCACTTTCTCTCTCACTCTGTCTCTCCATATCTCTCTCTCTATATATATATATATATATATATATCTCTATCAATTCAATTCAATTCAATTGACTTTATTGGCATGGCAAGTTAAATGACATTGTTAAAGTATACATACTTGGTGGGACCAACAGCAATAATAATAGTAGTAGTGGACATGGGTTTACCATTAACAGCAACTACAACAACAATATTAATGAGAACAACAATACATTAAAGCAATGGTAGTAGACCAGTGTCAACATGACTGAGAAGACACATGACCTGGTAGTAGACCAGTGTCAACATGACTGAGAAGGCACATGACATGGTAGTAGACCAGTGTCAACATGACTGAGAAGACACATGACATGGTAGTAGACCAGTGTCAACATGACTGAGAAGACACATGACATGGTAGTAGACCAGTCTCAACATGACTGAGAAGACACATGACATGGTAGTAGACCAGTCTCAACATGACTGAGAAGACACATGACCTGGTAGTAGACCAGTGTCAACATGACTGAGAAGGCACATGACATGGTAGTAGACCAGTGTCAACATGACTGAGAAGACACATGACCTGGTAGTAGACCAGTGTCAACATGACTGAGAAGACACATGACATGGTAGTAGACCAGTGTCAACATGACTGAGAAGACACATGACATGGTAGTAGACCAGTGTCAACATGACTGAGAAGACACATGACCTGGTAGTAGACCAGTGTCAACATGACTGAGAAGACACATGACATGGTAGTAGACCAGTGTCAACATGACTGAGAAGACACATGACATGGTAGTAGACCAGTCTCAACATGACTGAGAAGACACATGACCTGGTAGTAGACCAGTGTCAACATGACTGAGAAGGCACATGACATGGTAGTAGACCAGTGTCAACATGACTGAGAAGACACATGACCTGGTAGTAGACCAGTCTCAACATGACTGAGAAGACACATGACATGGTAGTAGACCAGTGTCAACATGACTGAGAAGACACATGACATGGTAGTAGACCAGTGTCAACATGACTGAGAAGACACATGACATGGTAGTAGACCAGTCTCAACATGACTGAGAAGACACATGACATGGTAGTAGACCAGTCTCAACATGACTGAGAAGACACATGACCTGGTAGTAGACCAGTGTCAACATGACTGAGAAGGCACATGACATGGTAGTAGACCAGTGTCAACATGACTGAGAAGACACATGACCTGGTAGTAGACCAGTCTCAACATGACTGAGAAGACACATGACATGGTAGTAGACCAGTGTCAACATGACTGAGAAGACACATGACATGGTAGTAGACCAGTGTCAACATGACTGAGAAGACACATGACATGGTAGTAGACCAGTGTCAACATGACTGAGAAGATACATGACCTGGTAGTAGACCAGTGTCAACATGACTGAGAAGACACATGACATGGTAGTAGACCAGTGTCAACATGACTGAGAAGACACATGACATGGTAGTAGACCAGTCTCAACATGACTGAGAAGACACATGACCTGGTAGTAGACCAGTGTCAACATGACTGAGAAGGCACATGACATGGTAGTAGACCAGTGTCAACATGACTGAGAAGACACATGACCTGGTAGTAGACCAGTCTCAACATGACTGAGAAGACACATGACATGGTAGTAGACCAGTGTCAACATGACTGAGAAGACACATGACATGGTAGTAGACCAGTGTCATTTTTTGTCTAGTGTCTGGGCAGCCACTCTTCCTGGGGTTGCCTAGTGATCCCCATGACTGAGAAGACACATGACATGGTAGTAGACCAGTCTCAACATGACTGAGAAGACACATGACCTGGTATGAAAGACAAAACTAAACTAAATGGGGAATATTACTGACATTACATTGCACTTTTCCCTGGCTGTCCATCAGGTTGGGGTGGCAGGGTAGCCTAGTGGTTAGAGCATTGGACTAGTAACCAGAATGGTTGCAAGTTCAAATCCCTGAGCTGACAAGGTACAAATCTGTCATTCTGCCCCTGAACAGGCAGTTAACCCACTGTTCCTAGGCCCTCATTGAAAAGAAGAATTTGTTCTTAACTGACTTGCCTAGTTAAATAAAGATGAAAAAAACATATATTTTGCTGCCAAAACTGCACATTTTGGCTTTTCACCCAATAAATATTAAATATTTTAGATGAATCTTTTACAGTTTAGAATTCTTTGTATTGAATTATAATTTTGTGAAAGAAATATTCTCTTAGGTCTGAGTATTTGTCACAGAGTAATAGGAAATGCAGTTCTGTCTTTACCTCTCCCCTGGAGCAGAGTGAGCACAGTCTGTCCTCTCTGGGCAGCCAGGTTGCCTGTGACGACTGGTCTCTGTTTGTATTTGTATTTTTGTATTTATTAGTGATCCCCATTAGTTCCTGCCAAAGCAGCAGCTACTCTTCCTGGGGTTTATTAGTGATCCCCATTAGTTCCTGCCAAAGCAGCAGCTACTCTTCCTGGGGTTTATTAGTGATCCCCATTAGTTCCTGCCAAAGCAGCAGCTACTCTTCCTGGGGTTTATTAGTGATCCCCATTAGTTCCTGCCAAAGCAGCAGCTACTCTAATTGTATAAACATTAAAGCAGTTCATACAATTTCAAAACATTACAGTACATTCATAGATTTCACAACACACCAAGTTCTCTCAGGCCCTACCACTAGCACATATCTACAGTACTAAATCCATGTATATGTACAGTGCATATGTTATCGTGTGTGTTTGTGTGTGTGTGCCAATGTTTGTGTGACTTCACAGTCCCTGCTGTTCCATAAGGTGTTTTTTAAATCTAATTTTACTGCTTGCGTCAGTTACTTGATGTGGAATAGAGTTCCATGTAATCATGGCTCTGTGTAGTACTGTGTGCCTCCCGTAGTCTGTTCTGGACTTGGGGACTGTGAAGAGACCTTTTGTGGCATGTCTTGTGGGGTATGCATGGGTGTCCGAGCTGTGTGCCAGTAGTTTAGACAGACAGTTCGGTGCATTCAACATGTCAATACCTCTCATAAATAAAAGTAGTGATGAAGTCAATCTCTCCTCTACTTTGAGCCAGGAGAGACTGATATGCATATTATTCATATTAGCTCTCTGTGTACGTCCAAGGGCCAGCCGTGCTGCTCTGTTCTGAGCCAATTGCAATTTTCCTAAGTCCTTTTTTGTGGCACCTGACCACACGACTGAACAGTGGTCAAGGTGCGACAAAACTAGGGCCTGTAGGACCTGCCTTGTTGATAGTGTTGTTAAGAAGGTAGAAACTAGGCCCTGTAGGACCTGCCTTGTTGATAGTGTTGTTAAGAAGGTAGAAACTAGGGCCTGTAGGACCTGCCTTGTTGATAGTGTTGTTAAGAAGGTAGAAACTAGGGCCTGTAGGACCTGCCTTGTTGATAGTGTTGTTAAGAAGGTAGAAACTAGGGCCTGTAGGACCTGCCTTGTTGATAGTGTTGTTAAGAAGGTAGAAACTAGGGCCTGTAGGACCTGCCTTGTTGATAGTGTTGTTAAGAAGGTAGAAACTAGGACCTGTAGGACCTGCCTTGTTGATAGTGTTGTTAAGAAGGTAGAAACTAGGGCCTGTAGGACCTGCCTTGTTGATAGTGTTGTTAAGAAGGTAGAAACTAGGGCCTGTAGGACCTGCCTTGTTGATAGTGTTGTTAAGAAGGTAGAAACTAGGGCCTGTAGGACCTGCCTTGTTGATAGTGTTGTTAAGAAGGTAGAAACTAGGGCCTGTAGGACCTGCCTTGTTGATAGTGCTGTTAAGAAGGTAGAAACTAGGGCCTGTAGGACCTGCCTTGTTGATAGTGTTGTTAAGAAGGTAGAAACTAGGGCCTGTAGGACCTGCCTTGTTTATAGTGTTGTTAAGAAGGTAGAAACTAGGGCCTGTAGGACCTGCCTTGTTGATAGTGTTGTTAAGAAGGTAGAGCATCACTTTATTATAGACAGACTTCTGCCCATCTTAGCTACTACTGCATCAATATGTTTTGACCATAACAGTTTACAACCCAGGGTTACTCCAAGCAGTTTAGTCATCTCAACTTGCTCAATTTCCACATTATTTATTACAAGATTTAGTTGAGGTTTAGGGTTTAGTGAGTGTTTTGTTCCAAAAACAATGCTTTTAGTTTCAGAAATATTTAGGGCTAACTTATTCCTTGCCACCCACTCTGAAACTAACTGCAGCTCTTTGTTGACTGTTGCTGTCATTCCAGTCGCTGTAGTAGCTGACGTCCCCAAGTTGCTGTTAACAAAAATTCCTCTGTATTTACTTGGGTCAAATTTGTCCCCCTTTTTATAGATTGGTGTGATCAATCCTTGATTCCAAATATCAGGAAAAATACCTGCAGTGAGGATAATGTTGAAGAGTTTGAGTATAGCTAATTTTAATTTGTGCTGTGTATATTTGATCATTTCATTTAAAATACCATCAGCACCACAGGCCTTTTTGGGTTGGAGTGTGCATCGTTTTTCCAACAATTCTTCTTCTGTATTTGAGGTATCCACAGGATTCTGATAGTCTTTGACTGCTGATTCAAGGATTTGTCATTTTGTCTTGGCTCTATCACTCAGCAGGTTGTCAGAGAACGGGGGCCTACAGTTGCTAGGCTGGCCCATTGAAGCTCCAGTATAGTGTGTCTGCCTTGCCACCAGTGGGTGTATCAGACATTAAACTTGACAAACGGCCCATCGTCTGAATCAGACTCAATTAAGATTTAATATGTGGCTGACACATTATGACACTCACCTGGACTCCTTCACCTGGACTCCTTCACTCCCTTGATTACCTTCCCTATATATGTCACTCCCTTTGGTTCCTTCCCTATATATGTCACTCCCTTTGGTTCCTTCCCTATATATGTCCTCCCTTTGGTTCATTCCCTTTGTTCCTTATATGTCACTCCCTTTGGTTCCTTCCCTATATATGTCACTCCCTTTGGTTCCTTCCCTATATATGTCACTGCCTTTGGTTCCTTCCCTATATATGTCCCTCCCTTTGGTTCCTGCCCTATATATGTAGCTCCCTTTGGTTCCTTCCCTATATATGTCACTCCCTTTGGTTCCTGCCCTATATATGTCACTCCCTTTGGTTCCTGCCCTATATATGTCCCTCCCTTTGGTTCCTTCCCTATATATGTCACTGCCTTTGGTTCCTTCCCTATATATGTCACTCCCTTTGGTTCCTTCCCTATATATGTCCCTCCCTTTGGTTCATTCCCTGTATATGTCACTCCCTTTGGTTCCTTCCCTATATATGTCACTCCCTTTGGTTCCTTCCCTATATATGTCACTGCCTTTGGTTCCTTCCCTATATATGTCCCTCCCTTTGGTTCCTGCCCTATATATGTAGCTCCATTTGGTTCCTTCCCTATATATGTCACTCCCTTTGGTTCCCCTATATATGTCACATTTGGTTCCCTTTGGTTCCTGCCCTATATATGTCCCTCCCTTTGGTTCCTTCCCTATATATGTATCCCTTTGGTTCCTTCACTCCCTTTGGTTCCTGCCCTATATATGTCACTGCCTTTGGTTCCTTCCCTATATATGTCACTCCCTTTGGTTCCTGCCCTATATATGTCACTGCCTTTGGTTCCTGCCCTATATATGTCCCTCCCTTTGGTTCCTGCCCTATATATGTCCCTCCCTTTGGTTCCTGCCCTATATATGTCACTCCCTTTGGTTCCTGCCCTATATATGTCACTCCCTTTGGTTCCTGCCCTATATATGTCACTCCCTTTGGTTCCTGCCCTATATATGTCACTCCCTTTGGTTCCTTCCCTATATATGTCACTGCCTTTGGTTCCTTCCCTATATATGTCACTCCCTTTGGTTCCTGCCCCAGTCGTCGTTGTTTCTGTTTCTGTTTCTAGTCTGAGCATTGTTTCTGTTTCTTGTTATCTTTCGTTTATTCATTACATTTATTCACTCCCTGAACTTGCTTTCTGACTCTCAGCATTACACACGTTACACTCTAACCACATGGGTGCTTTAGACCAGATTATAATGTGACAATCCCATAATTGGGAAACTGAATTGTAAACACAAGCTAAGTAAAGATGAGAATTGAACGCCACTCAGGGTTAAAGGCTGACTGTAACGGCTGTTTTCTTCATTAGAAAAGGCACAAGTATGTGTGTGAATTTTCCCTGAATCTTTTCTGTATTTCTGTACTTCGGTGTGTGTGTGTGTGTGTGTGTGTGTGTGTGTGTGTGTGTGTGTGTGTGTGTGTGTGTGTGTGTGTGTGTGTGTGTGTGTGTGTGTGTGTGTGTGTGTGTGTGTGTGTGTGTGTGTGTGTGTGTCCAGAAGTCATTAGGTACACAGAGAATCAGTGATCACTACGCTGACTCCCTTGAGTGTTGGTTTGGTGGGTTGTATTCATGTCTAACTGAACAATAGAGCTCTCCAAATCTGGGACTGACCCCCCCCCAGCTAGCTCTCCCTCCCTCCCTCCCTCCCTCCCCCTCCCTCCCTCCCTCCCTCCCTCCCTCCCTCCCTCCCTCCCTCCCTCCCTCCCTCCCTCCCTCCCTCCTTACAAATCCTGGCACACAGCTTTGTCTTTGGTATTTAACCAAAAACAAGTATAGCGTTTTAGTTTTCTCTGAGAACCCCAGCAGTTGGAGGAACAGGATTTTCAACATCAACACAAGAGGTCTGTATCACTTCTAGCTCTTGCCTTTTGGGTTGTCTTTGTTCATTTGAATAAATCTCTCCAGCTTGGATTCTGCTTTGAATTTCAAACGGCAATCAAGCCCCCCCAAGCCACGGTCTCCGCAAGTTGGCAGTGGGACTGAATGACCTCAACCTTCTGGAAGGGTCAGTTTCCTGTGCTGAGCGGTCCCATGGCGGCCTTTACGTGTGTTCCCCAGAGCCCTCAGAGATTCCAAGCCAAGCAGGAACTCACGCAGGGTAACTCTAGGCAACGATTGATGGAGAAGCTAGCATATATCCCCGTGGTTGGAGGGCATCTCAGTGGGTGATTGAGAAGCAGAACACTACAGATACTGTAGAGTTGATTCTTCTTTCAACTTTCAACTGTGAGACGGGAGCAGCTGCCAGCTGCAGGGTTTTCCTTGAGAACTAACATCAAGTTGAATGTGCTCATTAGTGAAAATGTTGTGGATTCACTCACACAGACATGAACACACAGACATGAACACACAGAAATGAACACACAGACATGAACATACAGACATGAAAACACAGAAATGAACACACGGCAAGTAGCCTAGTAGTTAGAGCGTTGGACTAGTAACCGAAAGGTTGCAAGATCGAATCCCAGAGCTGACAAGGTAAAAATCTGTTGTTCTGCCCCTGAACAAGGCAGTTAACCAGCTGTTCCTAAGCTGTCATTGAAAATAAGATTGTGTTCTTATTAACTGACTTGCCTAGTTAAATGAAGGTAAAAAAAACAGACATGAACATTTAGACATGATCATACAATGTTTGCACAGGCGAACAAACAAACATACACACACGTTTGCTTACGTTCAGAGGCCATCTGCATTACCCCCCACACACACCTGTACCTACATACATTTACTGATGCATGGTCATCATCATCTTTCATCCTTCACTTAACTACCGATCTACATACACACATACACACACACACAGCCAGCAGGTTAGAACACAGTCTCCCACCATAAAAGTGTTTTGATATCAGTCATTGGTGACAAATGTTTTACGGAACCAAAAAATAATACAATAAAATTATTTTTTAAATGTTTGAGGATTTTTTTTTGCCTTTTCTCGAAAAATATACAGTGATTACTGCTCAGTACACCATAATATGTTAGAGGCTTATTTCAACGTTACACATTGCCTGTGTAATGCCCCAACATCTGTAACCAGTGTGGCTGTTTAACCATGTTCTTTGTGCCAGAGTGTCCATCTAGACTGTCCCCAGGTGTTTGTAACTCCAGTGTTGTCCGGGTTTGGCCGGTGTAGGCCGTCATTGTAAATAAGAATTTGTTCTTAACTGACTTGCCTTGTTAATTAAAGGTTCAATTAAGGTTCAATTAAGGTTAAATAAAGGTTAAATATAGGTTAAATAAAGGTTAAATATAGGTTAAATAATGGTTAAATGAAGGTTAAATAAAGGTTAAATATAGGTTAAATAATGGTTCAATGAAGGTTAAATAAAGGTTAAATATAGGTTAAATAATGGTTAAATGAAGGTTAAATAAAGGTTAAATATAGGTTAAATAATGGTTAAATGAAGGTTAAATAATGGTTAAATATAGGTTAAATAATGGTTAAATGAAGGTTAAATAAAGGTTAAATATAGGTTAAATAATGGTTAAATAAAGGTTAAATATAGGTTAAATAATGGTTCAATGAAGGTTAAATAAAGGTTAAATATAGGTTAAATAATGGTTAAATGAAGGTTAAATAAAGGTTAAATATAGGTTAAATAATGGTTAAATGAAGGTTAAATAATGGTTAAATATAGGTTAAATGAAGGTTAAATAATGGTTAAATAAAGGCTCAATTAAGGTTAAATAATGGTTAAATAAAGGTTCAATTAAGGTTAAATGAAGGTTCAATAAAAAAAGAAGAAGAAAAAACAAAAACAAAGTGATGACTGTCCCGGTCAAAGCAATGCAACAGGATATCCTGTCCTCTCTATCCTCAGTGGCCACCTGATACAACAACTCTAAGGGATGTCTATGGTAAGACTTGAAGGTCTGCTAATAAACTCTGTATAGACATAATCACATAGTTTGTTAAAGATAACTAAACACATGTAGTAGACCTGATGGTCTGGATTGATAATCTGTATTACTGGTCTGGATTGATAATCTGTATTACAGGTCTGGATTGATAATCTGTATTACAGGTCTGGATTGATAATCTGTATTACAGGTCTGGATTGATAATCTGTATTACAAGTCTGGATTGATAATCTGTATTACAGGTCTGGATTGATCATCTGTATTACAGGTCTGGATTGATA